>NC_045973.1:26214550-26508735 GCF_010909765.2 Amblyraja radiata
TCCTCTCTTTGTTTGCCTGTCGCCTGTCTGTCTCACTCTCTCTTATTTCCTCTTCCCATGGTCTATGAACAAGTTCCAGCTTTCAACACTTATCTCATCGGACATGGTTCCCATGGGACAAGCATAGGATGTGAAACAGGACTGTCAACGCTCCAAGATTTGCTGGGAACTCCAGTAGCCAACATCACTGCTATAGACCTCGGCTTCAGGGGAAGTGCTGTGCACATTTATTGCAAAATTGTCCCTGAACATTTTCCTTTATGTGTTCCACATTGTTGCTGATAGGAAACTGGTCTCTTTCATGAGAGTCATCCAATCAGGCGGCAACTTGCTTCTGATTGGTTGCAGGGTGATCAGGGAGACTCCAAAGTGATCATGTGATGCTTCCTCTGGGTAGAAGCATGACCAATCCTGTGCGTGTCTGCAACGAGCTGCCAGGGGTGGTGGTGAGGCAGATACAATAGTGGTGTTTAAGAGGCTTTTGGATAGACATACGGATCACGTGCAGGCAGATAAGAGTTGGTCATGACATCATGTCACATAATCTCCCTAGTCCCATATACCTGCGCTCAGACCATAACCCTCCATTCCTTTCCCATCCATATAACTATCCAATTTATTTTTAAATGATAAAAACGAACTTGCCTCCACCACCTTCACTGGAAGCTCATTCCACACAGCTACCACTCTCTGAGTAAAGAAGTTCCCCCTCATGTTACCCCTAAACTTCAGTCCCTTAATTCTCAAGTCATGTCCCCTTGTTTGAATCTTCCCTACTCTCAGTGGGAAAAGCTTTTCCACGTCAACTCTGTCTATCCCTCTCATCATTTTAAAAACCTCTATCAAGTCCCCCCTTAACCTTCTGCGCTCCAAAGAATAAAGCCCTAACTTGTTAGGGCCCATGTACTGTCTATGTTCTATGTTGTAACTCATGTTGTGTTGGCTTTTGGCATAGAAAGTATGTCACAGGAACAGGTCCTTCACCCCACAAGATCCGTGACAAACACAATGCCAAGTTAAACTCATCTCCTCTGAATTGAATTGGAAACTTTATGTCACATGTGACAAGTCACAGTGAAATTCTTTGCTTGCATAGCTAAGGTATACAAATAGTCGCCCATAAAAGTCACGTACAAAGTTACAAAGTACCCCCATGCCAGGTTTATTCTCACCCCCTCCTCTCCTCACCGAGTCCTCCATTGTCCATTCTTCTCCTCCCTCCCTCATGGCAGTTCCCCCCACGCTGGGATCCCATTGTTCTTCCCCCTCACGGTGGTTCCTCCACGGCGAGTCCTCCTTTGTTCCTTCCCTCGGCAGGGGCGTCCTCACTTCCACATGTCCGTCCTCGTCAGGGCTGGATTTACGTATAAGCTAGACAAGCTTAAGCTTAGGGCCTCGAGATCTAGGGGGGCCTACTCACCTCGCTGCCTCACTGGCCATCCGCCCACCGGGACCTCCTACTCTTCGCCCGCTGACCGTGGCCACTCCACCGCCCTCCAGCAGCCCGCAGCTGTCGCCTTACCTGCAGCCTGGACTCAGCATCGGGCCTGATGTTTCCACGCTGCAGATTCCCACTCCCCTGGGTTTGAATGCGCTGGGTCTTAGTGCTAGGCCCCCTAACCCTGGTAACATCAGTGGCTGTTCCACTGGGTCTTCCCCATTCCCCTCAAACCATGTGACCCCAGCTCTTCCCCACCCACACTACAGTCCTCATACCCCCCTCCCCCCTGACCACCCACCACCCCCCCACCAGACATCGCCTCGGCCTCAGTCCACTCACCTGCCTTCCTCCGACCCCAACCCCCATCCTTGCCACAGGCCCAACACTCCAGCTTCAAACGGCGATCCAGGCAAGGCATCGCCCGCTCCGCGGTGAATCCAATATGTATTTTAAAACCAACTGTTTAATGACAACATACAGTAGGATCTAAAAGTGTCACACTGTCACTGTCGGGTAGTCATGGTCCTCTAGTCGTGGGGGTGGAGGATTGGGAGGGGGGCTCACAAGTGAAATAGCTTGGGGCCTCTCTTCCACTAAATCTGATCCTCGCCCACCAGTCGGCACCACCATCGACCACCGCACTGACTTCTCCATTATCGCCGCCAGATCCTCTGCGGATGTCTCCGTGGCGCCGACCCAGTGGCGCCTGCACCTGGTGCATTTCCCTTCATTCCCGTCATATCCATGTGTTCCACTAAAGGTCCCATCCCTCATTGCCCTTGAGAAGGTGGGGGTGAGCCACCTTCTTAAACCACTGCTGTCCTGGTGAGGGAGCTCCCACTTTGCTGTACATTTGACATTCTTAATTGCTGCAGCTTTACAGGCCTGTAAATGAAACAATGCACAATAAATATACCACTATCAATTATACAACTACTTAATAATCAGTAATACTAGGTGACCACAAGAGTGCAAAACCAAAGTCTGTAGTGCAACAAAAGCTACAGTCCATAGATATTGCTGAGGTTAGTGTTATGCAGTGTTCAAGAGCCGGTTGTGCAGTGTCCAAGAAGCTGTTCTTGAACATAGAGATCACAGTTTTCAGGCTCCTGTACCACCTTCTGGATCAGTGGTTCTTAACCTGGGGGTCATGACGTTTGGGGCTTTGCCGGGGGTCATGAAGGGGACACAAATAAGATATCAATTTGTTGAGCCCATGTTTAGGAACCTAACAAAGGTACATACCACATACAGTATTTTGTTTGCGTACGCGCGTACTGGTGCCAAAAAGGCTAAGATCCACTGTTCTGGATGGTAGCAGCAAGATGAGATCATGGCCAGGGTGGTGCGGGTCTTTGTTGACGCTGGCTGCCTCTTTGATGGTGGGGAGATCAGTACCTGTGATGGGCCAGGCAGTGCCCACCACTCACTGCAGTCTTTGTTCCTGGGTGTTTGAGTTACTGAACCAGGCCGTGATACATGCAGTCAGTGTGCTCTCTCTCTACCGTACATCTGCAGTAATTCGATAGACTATTCGTCGACAGACCGAATCTCCTCAATCGTCTGAGGAAGTAAAGGCGTTGATGAGGGTTCTTCATGATGGCATCATTGTGCAATGTTAAGATGCAGAGAAGGAAGGGGAGAGTAGGCAGAGAAGGGAAGGTGAGTGACTGTGTGGAGGCTGAGAGAGGGAATGGTGAAGAATGACCTATTCAGCAAAAGGACTGGGGGAGATGAAGAAGTGGAGATGGGTTTGAAGGGGGGTGGAAATGGCAGAATGTGCTTCGAATTACAGCAGTCAATGCAGGGCCTGCAGATGAATCCCCAAGTCGCATATATTGCCGTTCCTTCATCATCATCGGGTTTAAATCCTTGAACTCGCTCCCCTACAGCACCCGGGAGCCCCTTTCCTGAAAGCACCTCACCCCCAGCTCCGTGTCATGGAAATAAGGTTTAAGGTGAGAGAGAAAATATTTAATAGGAATCTGAGGGGCAACATATTCACATAGTGTATGGGTGTATGGGTGGTGGGTGTATGGAACAAGCTGCCCGAGGAGGTAGTTGAGGCAGGTACTATCACAACTTTTAAAAGATACTTGGAGGTGCGTGGATAGTAGTTGAGACAGGTACAATAATAACAGTCATACATTGATTTTATTTCAAAAATAAACTATTCAGAATAAAAAATATATACAAATCGAAAAGTGTGCAAAAAATACTTCATCCATTCCATAGTGTCATGTTCAGTAGTGTTCACACCTATCTTTAAACACATTTGGACAGGTACATGGATAGGAACGTTTGAGAGTGATATGTGCCAAATGCGGGCAAGTCATCATGACAGTACCTGCCTCAACAACCTCCTCTGACAGCTTGTTCCATACACCCACCACCCTTTGTGTAAAAAGGTTACCCGTCAGGTTCCTATTAAATCTTTCCCCCCCTCACCCTAAACCTATGTTCTCTGATTCTCTATTCCCCTACTCTGGGCAAAAGACTGCATTTTTCCTATCTATACTTCTCGTAATCTTGAACACCTCTATAAAATCACCTCTCATGCTCCTGTGCTCCAAGGAATAAAGTCATAGCCTGCACAACCTCTCCCTATAGCTCAAGCCATTGGATCACGGCAACATCCTTGTAAATCTTCTCTGCACCCTTTCCAGCTTGACAACATCTTTCCTATAACATGGTGACCAAAGCTGAATATAATACTCTAAATGTGCAGAATAATGTCATGTACAACTGTAACATGACCTCCCAACTTCTATACCACTAGTGGGCCCGGTGTAAATGGGGCATCCTGGTCGGCAAGGACGAGTTGGGCCGAAGGGACCTGTTTCCGTGCCGTGCGATACTATACAACATGGAAGCAGGCCCCGCAGTCCGACACGTCCTTCCCAAGGGATATGAGGGATGGACGATAAATGCTGGCCTTGTTTGCGACTCCCACAAACAATGAATAAAAGATTCAGAAGGCAGAGATGAATGATTGAGAGTTGAGAGATGAGGTGTTGTTACTGGTGCTGACTAACGCAGTGTAGGAGGTGAGATCGAAGGTCAGGGTGGGTGTGGAATGCTGCATTAAGGCTGCAGTCGCCTGGGAGTTTGGGATTAAAATCAAATTTCCTGTTTTCCACTCAGCTGCTGTGTCTGACAATGAGCCAGGCCTCTGCCCATAGCACACTCTCTCTGACTGCTGGCACTCCTGTGAACAGCCCTCTCCCTCTTCTCAAAGGCCTTTCAAATATTTTCCAGCCCACATCGCACGCAACCCACACCGTTTGCACTTTCGCTTTGTGAAGACAATAGCAGATTCTCAGCACCAGCTGCCTGCGCCTTCTCCCTGTGTTTTCTCAACTGCCTCTACTGACTATTGGATGTGACAATTGCAAGACGGCTAATTTTAAAATCTATTTTCTGCTTGCTGGATTTTTTTTTTTTGCATTTTGTTGCCCAGAGACAGCTGAATAGCGATGCTGGAAATAGCTGGGATTAAGCTTCTGTCAATAATGCAGGGCGCGTTTCGTACTGGGCTCCAGTCCTCAGCTGGGTTATGCTGCACTTTGAACATGTCACATGACCCTTGGGACCTCTGGCAGATAAAGCAGGGTACCAAGCGAGGCTGTGTATGAGAACCTCCTCGCCGTGTCTTTGAGTCTGAAAGTCCTCAGTCTAATTCCCATGGCCGAAGTCTGTGCTCAAAATCCCGGGGGATTTGCAGTGCAGTACTGAGAGGGGCGGTACTGAGGGAGCGCCGCACTGTGGGAAGGGCAGCACTGTGGGGGAAGCAGTACTGAGGAAGCAACACACTGGGGCAGGGGCATCATGAGCACTATACCTATGAGGACAAGTGAATTTCTCAGTATCATGTGGTACATATGTAACTAGACTACTTGTAAACAGCTGAATGCAGTTTGCGGGGCTTTGCTTATGTGCTGATTTTAGAAGAATTTTAGTGTTGCTTAATGTTAGGGCAGGTGCTACAGAAATCTTTTTTTTTCCTTTGAAGAAATATTAGATTGTTGTTGCATGCCGTGTATATTTACCGAGTGGCTTCACTATGCCACTCCACTGGGACTAGCTTAGCTGGGGCACATTGATTGGCATGATCGAGTTGAGCCGAAAGGCCTGTCTCCACGGCTGTATGATGGTGTGATCTTTGAAGAAAAATATTTTTTATTATGTTGCGAATGATATTGTTTACGCTTGGCAACGGCAGAGGAAAATTCCGGAGTCCCACAGCACTGTTTGTGCTATTTGGGCAGCAGAGGTAGGTGGAAAAGTGGTGAGAGTGAAGTCTGCTTCAGAATCACCAGAAGTCTCCCTCACTCAGCATACTGCAGGAGGGCAGCGCCATGGAGATCATCCGCACTCACAGTGGCTCCTGCCTAAATGGTGAGGGGAGGTTATCTGGCCCATTGGGGCCTTGCTGGCCCTTTGAAAGATCTCTCTGATGTCGGCCTCTTTTAGACCCCAAATGTTGCCCTCCCTGGTGTTAATTGAGTTATCTTCATAAAGCCCCATCTAGTTGCTCTGTGTGTCCTCTCAGGCAGCCGCCTCTCAATTGTAAACATACTCTTTCTCTTCCCCCATCCATGCCAGTTTTAATTTAGTTTAGAGATACAGCATGGAAATAGATCCTTGGCCCACTGTGTCTACACCGACCATCGACCACCCATTCACACCAGTTCTACGTAATCCCACATTCTCATCCACTCCCTACACTGTAGGGGCAATTTACAGAGGCCAATTAACCTGCACATCTTTGTGATGTGGGGGGAAACCGGAGCACCCGGAGGAAACCCACGAGGTCCTGGAGAGAACATGGACACCAGTTAAGAGAGGAATCCGATGGACTCCGGGCGCTATGTTACTCCTGTTCCGCATCAGTCGGATGTTTCGAGAAAGACTTGAAGAACAGCAAAACACCAAGTGCTGAAGTAACTCCGCGGGTCAGGCAGCATCTGCAGAGAGTTGCACAGACGAACTCCATCAAGCTGAAGAAGGGTCCTGACCCGAACGTCATCAGTCCATTCCTTCTACAGATGCTGCCGGAATTGCTGAGTACCTTCAGCACTCAGTTTAGTTTATTGTCACATGTACTGAGGTGCAGTGAAAAGCTTATGTTGCGTGCTAGTCAGTCAACGGAAAGTCAAAATTATTACAATCAAGCCATCCACAGTGTACAGGTGCATGATAAAGGGAATAAGCTTTAGTGCAAAGGGAATATGTTTAGTGCAACATGCTGACCAAGATGCCTATGCAATGCAAGTTTATGGGCTTGTCCCATTTGCCTGCACTTGGCCCATATCCCTCTAAACCAATTCCTATCCATATACGTGTCTATATCCTTTATAACTATAAAACTCTGATCTTTGGAGGGGGGGGTGGGGTGAGGGGGGGGGGGTGTGTGTGTGTGTGTGTGTGTGTGTGTGTGTGTGTCCGTACGCAGCGCTTCGACGGACGTACGCAGCGTCTTGACGTCATACGCAGCGTCTTGACGGCGTACGCCTAGCGCGTGGCGTTGCGCGATTACGTCACCGCCCGGCGTGCCGTTGCGTGATGACGTCACCGCCCGACGCCGTGCGACGTCCAACTTCAGTCAGCCCGCCTCCTGCCCAGCTGATTGGTGAGTATGATGTCGGGACCAACCCCGCACAACTCCAGACATCTCCGCGGTTGGAAGTGGGACCGGTCCCACTAGGCCGTCGCGCTAGACGCATGTAATCGCATGCTGGTGGGACAGGCCCTTTATCCTCTCTCACTGCATCTTAAACCACGTATCAATCCCACAATAATCCTACTCTCTTCCCACATCCTTGTATCACTTCCACACTAATCCCACTGTCCCTCTCTTTCCCCACAGTCCTGTATCCGTCCCCACACTAATCCCACTGCCTTGCTCTCGCACAGCCCTGTACTGATCCCCATAACAATCTCACTCCCCACTAAAAGGTCGGCATGGACGAGGTTGTGTGCTGCACTATTCCACAACTCTATGAAGGGAGGGATGGTGAGGAACGATTGAAAAGCTGCTGGAAATGGAAGGCAGTTGCCAGATGATCTTTGGTTGCCAGATAGGAAAGGCATTTGGATAGAGGTGAACGCCCGAGGCACATTGATAATGAGCTCAGTATCAACTGTCGGATAGAGCATAGGGCATTGAATTGTAATCATTCTGGGTTTGTTGTAACCTGTGGGAACGGAAATGGCCAGATGAGTATCAGTGAAAGGGTGTGTTCGAGAGATTGTGTGTTCCTCCACAGCAATTAGAGCTCAGGTTCAATCAGTCAGCAACAGGCCAAAAGGTCTCTCGCTGTCACTCCCAGGGAGTTTTACCAGGTGATTTGCTTGAGGTCGTAAAGATATTGTGGGGAGCTGATAGCCGGGCCTGAGAGAACCGCTTCCTGTTGATCAGCAGGGCTGGGACTTAGTGGCAGAGTCGAGAAATAACAGCCAGGATATCAGGAGTGAATATCAGAAACCATTCTGGGAGAACTCTGTCCAACATTGGCAATCGATGTCTGGTTAATTGTTAATTTTAATTTGGGATTGATTGTTATTGCGTTAACCCAAGGATACGGTATTACGGTTATTAATTGGTTGTATCATCGATTATTATATATTGTCTGGGTGTCATTGTGTTTATGGGCCTGTTTAAGCTGCAGCTAGTAAGTATTTCATTGGTCCATTGTCCACACTGATGATAATTAAACACCATTGGCAACCTTGAGAAAGGTGGGCCTGTGGAGTTACTTCATCCATGAACCACACTCACGTTGTACCAAGGAACAATCCTAACCCACTGGAATAGGACCCCCTTTTTTCGTTAAAGGGGGAGGAAAGTTAGTAAACAATATGTTAATAACCCATTGTCATAAATTATTTGGATTTATTTTTCAAAGTTACAAGGGTGGACTTGCTTTCAACATTAATCGAACAGTACAGCACAGGAACAGGCCCTTCGCCCCACCACATTTACGCTGCCCATGATACTAATTACAACACACCTTTTGGCCCACAATGTCCATGCTGAACATGACACCAAGATAAACTATTCTCCTCTGCCTGCACGTGATCCATATCCCTCCATATCCATACCCATGTGCCGATCTAAAACCCCTTTAAACCCCACTATGCAGCGTGTTCCAGGCACCCACCACCCTCAGTATAAAAATACTTGCTCTGCGCATCTCTTTTAAACTTTGTTAATCTCACCTTGGAGCTATGTCCTCTAGTATTTGATTTATCCACCCTGGGAAAAAGATTCTGACTCCTACCCTATCTATGCCTCTCATAATTATTTTACTTCTCTCATGTCTCCGACACTCCAGAGAAAACAATACAAGTTTGTCCAATCTTTCCTGTACTTAGTGTGAGAGGGTGTTTAACGGCTGGCTCAGATTCGGTGGGCCGAAGGGCGTGATTCCATGCTGTATCTCTCTCTCTCTGACTGCATGGTGGACTAGTGGGTTCAATGTCCAGGGTCCTGTTGGCGGTTCCAGACCTGATTACAACAGGGAGACAGGTTCTTGATTCAAAAGGTCTTGCACTACTGATCCAGACTCTGTGACCCTACATCTTCTCACAGCATCGGAGAATTTGAATTTAGCAGAAATATAAATCATTTGCATCATAATCAAATTACCCTTTTGCATAAATATTTACATGGAAATGGAATCTATGCAGAGGATGGCAATACGGGTGGCATATTGAGCAGCACAGTGAGCTGCTGCCTCACAGTACCAGAGACCCGGTTCGATCCTGACCTCGGGTGCTGTCTATATGGAGTTTGCACGTCCTTCCTGAAACCGCATGGGTTTCCTCCGGGTGCTCCGGTTTTCTCCCACATCCTAAAGACATGCGGGTTTATAAGTTAAATGGCCACTGTCAATTGCCCCTTAGTGTGTAGGGAGTGGATGGGAAAGTGGGATAACATAGAACTAATGTGGACGGGTGATCGATGATCGGTGTGGACTCAGTGGGATGAAGGGACCCTTTCCATGCTGTATCTCGAAACTAAACTCAACTAAAGATGCATTTTGGGGTTAAGGATTCAATGAACTGCATCATAAAGTATTGCAAATTAAATATTAATTCCTGCAATGCTGTAATCAGTTCGTGCACTCATTAACCAAGAGTGGGAGCCGGCACCCTGAAACCATACAGATAATCGAAGCGCTGCATTTTATCAGCAGCCACTGCTCACGGTCACAGCTACTGATTCCTGTAAAAGCACCCTGCTGGTCCCTTGATCAGTCAAACACACGGGAGCAAAGACTGATATTACTGGGCAAACCGCCAGCTGCTGTAACCAAAGTCTCCCTTAAGCCATTGATCATCGGATAATCTCACTCTCAGAGTCATACAGCCCTTTCGGCCTAAATTGTCCATGCTGACCAAGATGCACCATCTAAGCTAGTCCCATTTGCCTGCTTTTGGCCCATAACCCTCTAAACCTTTCCTATCTATGTACCTGTTCAAATCTTTCAAATGTTATTATTGTACCTGATCAACTACCTCCTCTGGGAGCGTGATGCACTTAATGTGTTAGAATTGCACAGGACAGAAACAGACCCTTTGGCCCACCATGTCCATGCTGGCCTTTTGTCCTATCCACACATTTACCTCCTTTAGTACAAAGATACAGCACGCAAACAGGCTCCTCGGCCCACCGAGTGCACACCGACCATTCACACTATTGAATGAATGAATGAATGAATGAATGAATTTATGTCATCCCATTTTCTCATCCACTCCCTACACATTAGGGGCAACTTCCAGAGGCTAATGAATCTGCAAACCTGCACATCTTTGCGATGTGGGAGGAAACCGGTACCCGGAGGAAACCCACAAGGTCACAGGGAGAACGGCAAGCTCCACACACAGACAGCGCCTGAGGTCAGGATTGAACCCGGCTCTTGGGTGCAGTGAGGCACTGTGCTTCACCCATGTATGTCCCTTTCAACATCCACCCCTCCCCATCATCAAATCCCGCCCCCCACAATTTACAATTGTAAGTGACAAAGACTGGAGGTGAAAAGGGGACAAAGTGCTGGAGTAACTCAGCATCTCTGGAGAACATGGACGGGCAGCGTTTCAGACTGAAGGAGAGTCCTGACCTGAAACGTCAC
The DNA here is from genome assembly GCF_010909765.2 of Amblyraja radiata. Classification (NCBI taxonomy): domain Eukaryota; kingdom Metazoa; phylum Chordata; class Chondrichthyes; order Rajiformes; family Rajidae; genus Amblyraja; species Amblyraja radiata. Next base: position 26,225,129 of record NC_045973.1, read on the forward strand.
CTGTCCATGTTCCGCGCCAACCAGTGATCCCCGCACACTTACACGATCCTACACACACTAAGGAAAGTTTACAATTCTACCGTGCCAATTAGCCTACAAACCTGCACGTCTTTGGAGTGTGGGAGGAAACCAGAATACCTGGGGAAACCCCTCACAGGTCACAGGGAGAACGTACAAACTCTGTACAGACAGCACCCGTAGTCAGGATCGAAACCGGGTCCATGGGGCTGTAAGGCAGCAACTTTACTGCTTCGTCACTTTGTTGTTCTTGATGGTTGAGGCGGATTTCCCATCTAAGTTTGTGTTAGTTTGGTTTATTATTCTTCCTTGCACCAAGATGCAGGGAAAACAATTGGCTGCGTGCTCTTCAGTCAAATCATACCGTTCAAGAGTACATACACACGTACAAACAGTTGTCCACAGAGAAAAATACCAGAGTGCAGAATATTGCAGTTACAGGTAAAAAGTGCAAGGTCAGCAATGAGGTAGGATGGAATATTGTGACAGCTCCCTCTTACAGACTGCTGATGTCCCACACGCACACTCCGGAATGTTAACATACAGAAGGCTGCCGGTCCGGACAGAGTCTCCAGTTTCAGATTCCTGGGCACCCACATCTCAGCTGATCTCAGGTGGTCAACTAACACTCACTCCCTTGTAAAGAAGGCACAACAACGACTTTACTTCCTAAGATCACTCAGGAAAGTCAACTTGCCACAACAGCTGCTAGTGTCATTCTACCGTTGCCCCATTGAGAGTGTCCTGACACATGGCATCCTGGTGCGGTGTGGCAACAGTTCTGCGGCTGACAAGAAGGCTCTACAGAGAGTCATCAATACAGCCCAGAAGATCACCAACACACATCTGGAAAAGATCTATAGCTCTCGTTGCCTGCGGAAGGCATCACGCATCCTAAAGGATTCATCTCATCCCGTACATCACTTGTTTGCCCTTCTGCTCTCAGGAAAGTGTTACAGGTCCATTAAATCACACACCACAAGATTAACAAACAGTTTCTACCCCAAGGGCATCACCACTCTGAACTCTGCTCTGAATTCACACCGCCCCCATGGCCAATATTTTGTGCTGCTATAACACTAAACTGTGAAATATTAAACATTCTGTCTTGACTTGACGTTTTTCTTGCCGTTATTATTTCTGATACGTTGGAGCTCCGCTCGGGCAGTGAGTCTGAAATTTCGTTGTATGTATTTACAATGACAATAAAGTGTAGTATTATTATTATTATTATTATTATTATTATTATTATTATTATTACTTATGGAAGGACCACTCAGTAGTCTGATAACAGAGGGGAAGAAGCTGTTCCTGAATCTGGTGGTGCGCACTTTCAAGCTTCTGTATCTTCTGCCCAACGGAAGGGAGAAGAGGGAATGGCCGGGATGTGAGTGATTCTTGAGAGGAGGGGCAGGTAGTGTGGAGAAAGCAGGGACTTTGCAGAAGGACTCGTTGGGAGAGCGGGCTGAGAAGTGGCAGATGGAATACAGTGTAGCAAAGTATGGAGTCACAGGTTTTGGTAGTCGGAATAAAGGCGTCAACTATTTTCTAAATGGGGAGAGAATCCAAAAATCGGAGGTGCAAAGGGACTTGGGAGTGCTGGTGCAGGATTCGAAAAGGTTACTCTGCAAGTCGAATCGGTAGTAAGGAAGGCGAATGCAATGCGAGCATTTATTTCGAGAGGGCTGGAATACAAAAACAGGGATGTAATGCAGAGGCTTTATAAGGCACTGGTCAGACCACATTTGGAGTATTGTGAGCAGTTTTGGGCCCTATTTCTGAGGAAAGGTGTGCTGGTGTTGGAGAGGGTCTAGAGGAGGTTTGCGAGAATGATCCCAGGAATGATTGAGTTAACATATGATGAGCATTTGACAGCACTGGGCCTGTACTCGCTGGAGTTTAGAAGGATGACGGGGTACCTCATTGAAACTCACCAAACAGTGAAAGGCCTGGATAGAGTGTGTCAACTCGGTCAGCATAGACAATGTGGGCCGAAGAGCCTGTTTCTGAACTGTACAGCTCTGTGACATATCCACCAACGTCGCTTCAATTATTTTGCAACTATGGCGGTCGATTTACTGATCTCCGCTTGCCTTTGGGATGCGGGAAGAAACCGGAACGGCCGGAGGGGGTGGGGTTGGGGGGGAGGGAACGTAGACAGCACGGAGGTGAGGATGGAAGCGGTGTCTCTGGGCGTGCGTGTGCACAGGCTCCGGGCCTCTGTCAGACGGACAGCTGGGAGTCTGGCCTGCCCTGGTTGCTGCAGAGATTGATGAGATTGCCTGCATCAAGGTTACTGTTGAGGACAGCTGGACCCAGGATAGGGATTAAGCGAGTGTACTGGAGAGCCCATGTAATACGTCCTCATCAATGATCTACAGTAAACAAGTGCTCGGCATGTGACAGGTCCATGCAGAATGACAGCAAGAGTTTTGATAGGAACCTAATGCATCAAGAAGGCACGGTCAACATATTCCTAACCATCCCGGCATCCAACTTGGCTTTGAATCCATTCACTTTTTCCTTCCTCGCTCTTGATTTAATTAGGACGGGGATAACTGGACGGGAAGGGTGTGAGCAGATACTGGAGAGAAACACAAAGTGCTGGAGGAACTCAGCGGGTCAGGCAGCATCTGTGGAGGGAATGGACAGATGACTTTTCAGGTCGGGACCCTTCTTCAGACTGATGGAGTGGGGGGTGCGGGGGTGGGAGAAAGCTGGAAAAGAGAGGTGGGGGTGGGACAAAGCGAGAGAAGTGGTGGAGTTATTGCATTTACCGGCCTGTTAAGCTGCAGCAAGTAACAACTTCATTGTGTAAGAAGGAACTGCAGATGCTGGATAACTCAACGGGTTGGGCAACATCTTTGGAGACTCAGGAACAGCTTCATTCCCAGAGCTATAGCGGCTCTGAACTGGCCCTGCTGAGTGCCCCCCACCCCCCATGGACTGTCTCCCTTGGATGATCACGTCACACAGACACATCTGCACTTTAGTCTGTTTGAACTGTTTTACTGTTGTAATGTTCCTTTTACAAACCATGTTTCTCGGGGTATCTAAATCTAAATTTTATTAGTTATTTAAGTTATGACATCAGATGGAAGCTGCAAACCCAAATCTCGTTGCACTTATGTGCAATGACAATAAAAGATATTATTATTATTATTATTATTATTATTATTATTATTATTATTATTATTATTATTATTATTATTATTATTATTATTATTATTATTATTATTATTATTATTGAAAAGGAATAGGTATCGTATTGGGTCGAGACCCTTCTTCAGACCAAAGAATTTCATTGTTCTATTGCGGGTACAGATGACAATGACACACTCTGGAATCTCGAACACCCACATACACACTGACAGAGTCTGTCTGAAGAAGGGTTTCGGCCCGAAACGTTGCCTATTTCCTTCGCTCCATAGATGCTGCTGCACCCGCTGAGTTTCTCCAGCATTTCTGTGTACACACTGATAGAGATCAGTCGTGCCCTGGTTTCCAGGTCACTGGGTCCAAAGATGGGAGGACCCGTTCGCGGATAAAAAATGCGCAGTTCTATCGCATCTTCCACCACTCACTCATCCAAAAGGAATGGGTGACTTTTCGGGTTGAGGTCTGAAGAAGGGTGAAGAAACGTCATACATTCCTTCTCTCCAGTGATGCTGACTCTCCCGCTGAGTTACTCCATCTTTTTGTATAACTTACCAAGCTTTGTCCCCCCCCCTCCCCCCATTTCTCTTTATCAGCTTTCTCCCCCTAAACCCTCAGTCTGAAGAAGGGCCCCGACCCGAAATGTTGCCTATTCATTCCCTCCGCAGATGCTGAGTTTCTCCAGCACTTTGTGCGTTGCTCATGTTTGAGTGAAGCCCGTGTTGTGATGTAGGAAACCTGCAAATAAAATAAGGAGAGATAATGACCAGATAACCTGCCATCTGATGTTTCTGCAGGGATAAATACTGGTGCCAATACACAACGTGTCAAAATAGACCAGGGATCATGTGTCCATCTGAGAGGGGATCTACGTCAATGATTTGGATGCCAGGATCAAGTGTCATATATCTACGTTTGATGAAAACCCTAAAAGTGGTGTCACGGGAAGGCAAGCTGGTGAGGAAAGGCACACAGTGCTGGTGTAGCTCAGGTCAGGCAGCATCCCTGGACAACATGGATAGGTGAATAGGTGATTTTCGGGTCCAGACCCTTCTTCAGATACTTCTCCAGGGATGTTGCTTGACCCGCTGAGTTACTCCAGCACTTTGTGTCTTTCCTTGGTAAACTAGCATCTGCAGTTCCTTGTTTCCACAGGGTGGTAAGGAATGCTTTTGGCATGTTTACTTTCATCAGTCAGGGAACTGAGTACAATTCAGTCTGAAGAAGGGTCCCCAGACGAAACATCGCCTATCCACATTCTCCAGAGATGCTGCCTGACCTGCTGAGTTACTCCAACACTTTGTGTCCTTTTGAGTACAGGTTCCATCTAAACCTGCAGATTAATATATTTTGAAGGATCTTAACTCCTTTAAAACTTATTTTATGATATCCAATACATACCACTCATCACATGCCTTTGTCACAACAATGGCACCTTTCTCCTCCTTTGTAAAGATAGTCATTGAGTCATACAGCACAGAAACAGGTCCTTAGGCCCAACTCGTCCGTGCTGACAAAGGTGCCCCATTTAAGCTGGTCCCATTTGCCTACACTTGGCCCATATCCCTCTAAACCTCTCCTAGGATCACCTCTCAGCCCCCTGCACACCAAGGAATAAAGCCCTAGCCTGACCGACTCCCTATAGCGTTTAAGAAGGAACTGCAGATGCTGGAAAATCGAAGGTAGACAAAAGTGCTGGAGAAACTCAGCGGGTGCAGCAGCATTTAAGAAGGAACTGCAGATGCTGGAAAATTGAAGGTAGACAAAAGTCGACTCCCTATGGCTCTCTCTATCTATCCCCCTCAAGTTGCATAAGGTCACCCCTAAGTCTCATTGTTATTGTCCCCGCCTCTGGGAGCCCGTTCCATATATCCATCCCTCAGGTTCCTATTAAATCTTTCTCCTCTCTCCTTAAACCTATGCCTTCTGATTTTTAATTCTCCTAGCCTGGGGATAAAGTTCTCCTGTTTATGATCGTGGATTTCAGTTCCTCGGCACCTCTGACCCTGACTCTATCCCGGTTTATGTTTGGGTATCTGAATTCTCCGGATATTAAGGCCCTTGGGCGTTGTCACATGTTAGAAATTTGCTGACAGATTTCCTCCCAGTCCCACACTGCTTGGTGTCTGTAATTCATCGCCCGCACTGTGACTGCTTCGTTTTGTGCTTCAGCTCAAACTTCAGTGTCTCATTTAATGATCCTTCCAACGTTTCGTTCCTCCTTACCCCTTCACCGTGCCCCACATGGACCTGCACCCATTTCTCCCCCTCCCCCTCCCCCTACATTCCTTCCTCCGGATTCACAATACACCTCTCTTTTAGCTTAGTTTAGTTTCGAGATACAGCGCGGAAACAGGCCATTCGGCGCACTGGGTCCGCGCCGACCAGCAGTCACCACCCACTATACTATCCTACACACTAGGGACAATTTACAATCCTCATCAAAGCCATTTAACCTACAAACCTGTACGTCTTTGGAGGGTGGGAGGAAACCGGAGCACTCGGAAAGAAAACCCACACGGTCACAGGGAGAAGTCCAAAATTGGTACAGAGAGCACCCAAAGTCAGGATCGAATCCAGGTGTCTAGCACTGTAAAGCAGCAACTCTATAGCAGTCCCACTGTGCCTTCTCTTCTATCCTTATCATACCTTTTGTCTTTCCATCTCTGGCTTTTGTCCAAACCATCTGCCAATCGCCCCTCTATCACAAGCCAGGCTTTATCCTGCTCCCACCCTCTCTTCCAGCTTTCAACACCCTCTACCACAGTCAGACTGTAGAAGGGTCCCGGCTTGAAACGTCGCCTATCTATGTTCTCCACAGATGCTGTCTGGCATGGACTCGGTATGCCGAAGGGCCCGTTTCCATGCTGTATCTCTAAACTCTAAACCAAACAAACCCACTAAGTTACTCCAGCACTTTTTAAATTGTTCCTTTTCACAGAGTAAGCACAAGGAACTGGAGATGCTCGAGTCTTGTGTAGATCACAAGGTGCTGGAGGGATATGCAGGCATACGAGATGAGGTTATCTTGGCAGCACGTTTATCTGAAATAAAAACAGAAAATGCTCAGCATTTGTGCGAGAGAAACAGAGTTAATGTTTCAGGTCTCAATCGGAGAAGTGCCGAAACAATTGGTGAGACTACACTTGGACTATTGTGTGCAGTTCTGGTTGCTCTATTACAGGAAGGGTGTGATGAGGTGAGAGGTGGTGCAGAGAAGATTCACTGGGACTGGAGGACTTGAGACTGGATGGGTCGGGATTGTTTTCCTGGGGTTGCAGGAGGTTGTGGGGTGAACTTATAGAAGTGTATAAAATCATGAAGGGCATGGATAAGATAAATGGTCATGTTTCTATTCCCCTTGGTAAGGGAATCTAAAAACCAGAGGGCATATGTTTAAGGTGAGAGGGGAACTTTTTCACTCAGTGGATATATGGAACGACTTGTCAGAGGAGGTTAGCCGAGGCAGGTACTATAACAACATTTAAAAGACACTTGGGCAGGTATATGGATAGGAAAGATTTAGAGGGATATGGGCCAAATGAGGACAGTTGGGACTGGCGTTGATGGTGCATCTTGGTCAGCATGGGCGAGTTGGGCAGAAGGGCCTGTTTCTGTGCTGTGTGACACTGTGACTATTGGGGAGAGTGTCCTGTCCCAGAGTGAACAAAGGCCGGCTCCGTCCCCAGCCAGGCACAGATGGAGGGGAACCTGCTGCCTTTGTCTACCAGGCCCCCTTGAGGAACAAGATAAACTCGATGCTTCTGGGTGGGTCTCTGACGCAGGGCGTACGAGTAGTTTGAAGAATTGACCGCGCTCCAAGGTGATAGCACTTCCCTTTAAATAGCAGACGATTGCACGGTGAAATCTGATGCCCCGCGAGCAACTGAAGCCAGCGGGCACATGGTTTCACGTTGCGTTCCAGCATGCCTCTCCAGTTTCACTCCATTAACTCTCCACTTTCCCTGGTCTACCGTGGCTGCTCACAGCACAGCTGATCGGCTCAGTGCTAGTGGTGGCACCAGGGCAAAGGCACAGAGGGGCACGGGGGAGAAGACAGGGGGCCCGAGGAGAGAGGCTCAGGAAGAGAGAGGCAGAGGCACAGCGGGGCAAGGGGGCAGAGACACAGTGGGGCTGGGGCAAGAGTTTCAGGGAGAGAGGCCAAAGGCACAGCGGGCTAGGGGCGAGAGGCTCAGGGAGAGGGGGCAGAGGCAACACTGGTCAGGGGGCCAGAGGAACAGTGACCCAAGGGTCTGAGCCACAGTTAAGCCCAACACATGTGAGAAAGAATCTCTCATCTTTTATGTTTTCTTAGCTCCCTGGCAGGTGTGTATGTGTGTGTGTGTGTCTATATGTCTGTGTCCGTGTGTGTCTTTGTGTGGATGTGTCTGCTTGTGTGCATCCATGTGTGTGTGTGTGTGTGTGTCTGTATGTCTGTGTCCGTGTGTGTCTGCTTGTGTGCATCTTTGTGTGTGTGTGTGTGTGTCTGTGTCCGTGTGTGTCTGCTTGTGTGCATCCTTGTGTGTGTGTGTGTGTGTGTGTGTGTGTGTATGTCTGTGTCCATGTGTGTCTGCTTGTGTGCATCTTTGTGTGTGTGTGTCCGCAAGTGCGCATATGTGTCTCTGTGTGAGTGTATGTGAATAAATGTATTGGCCAAGTATGTTCACATACAAGGAATTTGCCTTGGTGCTCCGCTCGCAAGTGACAACATGACATACAGTGACATTAAGAATGACACATAAAACATTAAACATTAATAATAAAACAATATCGATTAAACATGTGAATTAAATAAAATACCAGAGCAAAAGGAGGCTACAGATTTTTGGTTATTGAGTAGAGCTACTACTCGTGGAAAAAAGCTGTTTTTATGTCTGGCTGTGGCAGCTTTGACAGTCCGGAGTCGCCTTCCAGAGGGAAGTGATTCAAAGAGTATGTGGCCAGGGTGAGAGGGATCAGAGATGATCTTGCCCGCTCGCTTCCTGACCCTTGCAGTGTACAGTTCGTCAATGGAGGGAAGGTTGCAGCCAATAACCTTCTCAGCTGATCGGACGATTCGCTGCAGCCTCCGGGTGTCATGCTTGGTGGCTGAGCCAAATCAGACCATGATGGAGAAGGTGAGGACAGACTCTACGATGGTCGTGTAGAATTGGACCAACATTGCCTGTGGCAGATTGTGTTTCCTCAGCTGCTGCAGGAAGTACATCCTCTGTTGTGCCTTTTTGACTGTGGATATGATGGTGGCCCTACATTTAAGGTCCTTGGAGATGATGGTTCCCAGGAACTTAAAAGACTCCAAAGATGTGACTGTGGTGTTGTTGATGGTGAGAGGGGTGAGGGGAGGAGGAGCTCTCCTAAAGTCTACTATCAATTCCACTGTCTTAAGAGCAATTAGCTCCAGGTTGTTGCTATGACACCAGGACGTCAGCTGTGTCACTTCCTATCTGTAGGCAGATTCCTCCCCATCCTGGATCAGTCCAATCAGGGTTGTGTCATCCGCAAACTTGAGAAGCTTGACAGAGGAGTCAGTGGAGGTGCAGTCATTGGTGTAGAGAGAGTCTAGGAGAGGGGAGAGTACGCAGCCTTGCGGTGCTCCTATGCTGAGGGTTTGCGGGTCCGGGATGTGCTTTCCCAGCCTCACATGCTGCTTCCTGTCTGTCAGGAAGCTGGTGATCCACCGACAGAGGGGTTCAGGCACAGTCAACTTGGAGAGTATATGTGCATGCGCGTGTGTCTTTATGTGTATGCATACCTGTGTGTGTCGTATGCGCATGTCAGCCTGTGCATGTGTGTGCACATGTGTGTGTGTGTGTCTGTGTGATCATCTGTGTGTATTTCTCTGTATTTCTATGTGCATGTGTGTTACTTGGCCAGGATTGCTGCGTGTGGCTTGATTTGTACGCATACAGTGTTATCTGACGTGACCGGATGGCACGCAAACAAAGGCTTTGCACTGCATCTCGGTACACGTGACAATAATAATCCAATACCGACACCAATGTGGCCAGGGCTCGAGGGCCTGAGCTACAGGGGGAGGTTGGGCAGGCGAGGACTTTATTCCTTGGGCCTCAGGAGGAAAAGGGGTGATCGTATAGAGGTGAATAAAATCATGAGGGGAATAGATAGGTTGGATGCAGGCTTTCAGGAGATGGGACATTGAATACAAGAGCAGGGAGCTGAATCAATCAATCAACCTTTATTGTCATCTTGCAATGCAACATTTGTACAGTGCAAAATGAGAAGACGTTTCCCAGGGAATACCGGAGCATCGCTTATGAAACTTAAAACATTTCACACATAATAACAATAAAAAACAATCCAGTCCCTGATGAAACAGTATAAATAGTTAAAAGCAGGTAAAACGGCAACATTAAAGTACAGTAAAAACAATCATTCAAATGTCCAGGGCAGCTGATTTGAGTGGCCATTGCCAGAGTTGTTAAAATGTCAGTGCAAAGCCACAGAATCAGGTGGAGTGACTGTTTAGCAGCCTCACAGCCTGTGGCAGGAAGCTGTTTAGCAGTCTGGTAGTCCGGGCTTTGATGCTACAGTATCTCTTGCCTGATGGCAGGAGATCCAGGTGTGTGTGGAGGGGGTGCAGTTTGTCCTTAGCTATTCTCTGAGCTTTTTTCAGACAGCGGCTCTGGAACAGTTCTTGTATCGAGGATAGGGAGGCAGTTGTTGTACCGAGGGGAGGAGGCAGTTCTTGTACCTGCATCTCGTCTTGAGACTCCGTGGTGGAATGCAGATCTTTGTGAAGACTCTTACTTGGAAGAGGTGCAACCTTATAAAACTTTGGTCACCCACAGCCCGGAGTGGAATTGTGATCACCACACTACAGGACGGATGTGATAGTGTTGGAGAGGGTGTGGGGAGATTGACCAGGATGTTGCCTGGGATGGAATGGCTCAGTTATGACGAGAGAGTAGGGAGGATAGGACTGATTTCCCTGGAACAGGCGGTAAAGAGCTCCGCTCTATGATCTCTGGTAAAGAGGGGCCAGGATTGAGCTGTACGACATTAAGATGAGTATAGATAGGGTTGACCTCCCATATCAGAGGTACATAAAACTAGAGGACATAGATTTAGGGGAAGGGGGTAGTCATTTTGTGAGGCTCTGGGAAGATATTCTTCATCCATTGGGTGGTGGATGAAGAGTCACTGGCAGTGTTTAACAAGTGTCACGACCAACACTTAATCACCCAGGGTAGAAGGCCGCAAGCTCTTAATACGGAAGGGTGTCCACTGGTCATGTTCAGAGTGTTTAGTTGTCATCTGTACCAGCAACAGAAAATGAAAGTCTCATTAGTGCGGCTTAACAGATTTGTAAACACGATAACACACAGATAAATATATAATAAATAGCACAGTAAATTAATAACCGTAATACTAGGTAACTATGATATTGCAAAATCGAAGTCCGTAGTGCAACCAAGACACAGTCCACAGTAGATCACAGTTGCTGAGGTTAGTGTTGTGCAGTGTTCAAGAGCCTGATGGTTGCTGGGATGAAGCTGTTCTTGAACCTGGAGGTCACGCTTTTCAGGCTCCTGTACCTTCTTCCTGATGGTGGCAGAGAGATGAGAGCGTGGCCAGGGTGGTGTGGGTCTTTGATGATGCTGGCTGCCATTTTGTGGCAGCATCTCCTGTAGATCCCTTCGATGGTGGGGAGGTCAGGACCCGTGAAGGACCGGGCAGTGTCCAGCACTCTCTGTCGTCTCCTCTGTTCTAAGTGGTTGAGGTGACTTCCCATCTAGGTAACATCGAGGAGCAGAGAGTGGGGCAGGAGCGTCACACATGACAGAATTATACTGACTGCTTAACAAGGCCTACAGTGCTGCAGCATTAATCCCAGGGATTAATTTTTTTATGGGGATTTACATTCAGTGCTGGTTTACACCAGCAGTTCCAATTGTTCAGTCATTTCAAGCAGTCTGCAGAACCTAACAATGGAAGATTAGAGTGGGAGCAGGTCACATGGTGCAGCTGGTCTGGGCTGGGCTTGGCACATCACCCACAGCAGGTCACCACAGCAGGCTCTATGTTCCCCTCCCCACCTCCCTCGGCCCCTACCCTCCCACTGAGGTGTTGAGCTGAGGCATGGTTTCTCTCTGAGTGGGTGTAAAGGCCCAGGAACCAGTCCATCCTGTGACCTGGGGAATGTTCATCACCAGCCAACGCCACTAGTTCTGGTGTTTAAGAAGGAACTGCAGATGCTGGAAAATCGAAGGTACACAAAAATGCTGGAGAAACTCAGCGGGTGCAGCAGCATCTATGGAGCGAAGGAAATAGGTATTTCCTTCGCTCCATAGATGCTGCTGCACCCGCTGAGTTTCTCCAGCATTTTTGTGTACCCACTAGTTGTGGTTCTGGTTGATTACTGAGCATACACCCCATAAGTGGTTATCTCGCACAGGTCGATGGGAGTAGAGTACTGATTACATTTTGAAGTGGGCCTTTTTGACCAAGTTGAGATCTAGTTGCTTGAACCCCTTTTTAAATGACTTAACATCGGGAGCAGCACATGTGTTGGGTGGTAACCTATTCCATTCCCTTAGCGTCCTTGGGTAAAGGGAATATTGGGAGCAAAGTTTAATGAAATTTAGCGAGTTGATGATGTTGTTTTGTCTTGTTTCATGGCAGTTAGTGCCAAAGATTATAGAGACTTTGGTTAGTGCTCTGGGATGACGGGAGATTTGATGGCGCGATTTTGTGAATCTCCTTGTAAATTGCAAGAGACGTCCCAGGTCTCTGTTGTTTCTGGGATCTTCCTGTGTAGAACTGATGGGGTCATTGCCTGCAATAGGCCCGCATGGGACTGTCCATCTGACATCCACACATAGTGCCCCTCGTAGCACCAGAGGAGTCAGCCTGACATCCTCACAAAGCACCCCCCGTAGCACCAGAGGAGCCAGCCTAACATCCTCACAAAGCACCCCCTGTACCACTGGAGTTGTATGCCTGACATCCACACAAAGCACCCCTGTACCACTGGAGTTGTATGCCTGACATCCACACATTATGCCCCCTGTATCTCTGGAGGTGTACGCTTGACATACACACAGCACTCCATGTACCACTGGAGGTGTACGCCTGACATCCTCACAAAGCACCCCCTGTACCACTGGAGTTGTATGCCTGACATCCACACATTATGCCCCTGTATCTCTGGAGGTGTACGCTTGACATACACACAGCACTCCATGTACCACTGGAGGTGTACGCCTGACATCCTCACAAAGCACCCCCTGTACCACTGGAGTTGTATGCCTGACATCCACACATTATGCCCCTGTATCTCTGGAGGTGTACGCCTGACATACACACAGCACTCTATGTACCACTGGAGGTGTACGCCTGACATACACACAGCACTCTATGTACCACTGGAGGTGTACGCCTGACATACACACAGCACTCTATGTACCACTGGAGGTGTACGCCTGACATACACACAGCACTCTATGTACCACTGGAGGTGTACGCCTGACATACACACAGCACTCTATGTACCACTGGAGGTGTACGCCTGACATACACATAGAGCACCTCCTGTAGCATTGGTGGTGCACACACTGGCGTCCACACACGGTGCCCCCTGCAGCTCTGGAAGTGCACACACTAATTCCACACACAATCCCACCACTGAGTGTTATTTCGGGGAGGTTTGACCGGATGCCGTGGACTTGGGGTCTGGAATGACCCCTGCGTCAGTGCCTTTGGCCCTGCGTGGGTGTGGGAGGCTTGGAGCTGGCAGTTCCGAGACAGGCTGCCAGACGGGAGCCCCACCCTGGTCACCATAAATCTGATGCTCTCACCAAACAAACGGCTCCTTTGTCCAACCGCTGCGGTTCGATTCCTGTGATTATATACTCACAGCTAGGCAATCCTGGCAGCTGGACTGAAATTAAAGTCGTGAATTCGTCAAACGGCCAGGAGTAGAGTGAGGTCCCACAGCCTCTGAACCTGCCCCCCTCCCCACTCAGCTCCTGCATGTTCATCAACGCTACCTCACATCTCCCTCCACCCACCGTGATTCCCAGCGTCACTCCTGCCCCCTCTTACATAACCCCCCCCCCACTCCCCTCACCCCACTCTCTCCCTCACCAGGAACCCTCATCAGCCCATTGCTCGACCTCCTAATGGCCTCTCGGTTGAGGGAGTGAAAAATCCCTCAAACTAAAGAGATAGAACTATCTTCCTCCACTTTCTCCGAGGGTGGAAATGCCAAATACTAGAGGACATAACTTTAAGGTGAGAGGAGCAAGGTTTAAAGGAGATGTGTGGAGCAAGTTTTTTACACCTGGAACTTGCTGCCAGAGGTGGTGGTGGAGGCAGATATGACAGTGCTGTTTAAGAGAGTTTTAGATCGGCACGTGGATGTACAGGGAATGAAGGGATATTGATCGCCTGCAGGCAGAGGAGATTGGTTTATCTTGGCATTATGTTTGGCACGGACATTGCGGGCCGAAGGGCCTGTTCCTGTGCTGGACTGTTCCGTGTTCTATCTGTTTGGCCGGTTGCTTTTAATTCCTGGCTGGGTCACGAGAAAAGAACGGCTTTCTTTATCTAATGCTGGCTTTTGATTAAGAGCCTCATTAGAGGCTTTTGGCTGACTCTGAAGGCAGGGTATTTGAAGGAAAATGACTGGTCTGGGCGAGAGGCAGCGGATGTCAGTGAGGCGAGATAATGTGCAGGTAGTGGCATGTTGAGAGCCGAGACTGGCACCGCCCCAGGGACCCAGCGCAGGACCTCAGTTATTTGTTGTTTAGAAGCAACTCAAATGACTGGACGGAGGAATATGTCAATGGCATAAAGATAGGAATAATTGTAAACAGAGTGAATGGAAACGTTCAATTAGTCAGAGGTATTAATAGACTAATGTTGGAACTGTGGGAATTACGAGGTCACAGTGGGTCTACTCCAGAATCTTTACTTGGGCTCAAAGACTCGCACAGCACCGAAACAGGCCATTCGGCCCAACATGCCCGTGCCAGCGTCAAGCACAAAGTGATGGAGGAACTCAGCAGGTCAGGCAGCATCTGCGGAGGGAACGGACAGACAATGTTTCGGGTCGGGACCCTTCTTCAGACTGATGGAGTAGGAGCTAGAAAGCTGGGAAAGAGAGGTGGAGGCGAGACAAAGCCTGGCGAGTGATAGGTGGATACAGGTGAGGGGGTGATTGGCAGATGGGTGGAGTAAGTGACAGAGGCTGGAGGTGAAAAGGAGATAAAAGGGGACAAAAAGGGTGTTAGACAAGGAGAGAAGAGGAGAGATGAAATGTGAAGCCAGAAGTTGGACAGACTTGAGTTGTTTTCTCTGGAATGTCAGAGATTCATAACATTAGGAGAAACAAGCATCTGCACGTCCTTGTATCTCCAGGATGTGCGGGGCAGATTTTTTACACAGAGGGTGATGGGTGCCTGCAACGTGCTGCCGGAGTGGTGATGGAGGCAGATACGATAGTAAGGTTTAAATGACTTAGACAGACATATGGATAGGAAGGGTTTAGAGGGATATGGGTCAAATGCATACAAATGGGACTTGCCCACTATGTCAACTTGGCCGACATGGATAAGGAAGATTGAAGAGCCTGTTTCCATGCTGTACAACTCTGTGACTCCCTAAATCATGAAACATAGAAACACAGAAAATAGGTGCAGGAGGAGGCCATTCGGCCCTTCAAGCCAGCACCGCCATTCAAAATCAGTACCGCGTTCCTGCTTTCTCCCCATATTCCGTGATTTTGTTAACCCTAAGAGCTATATCTAAATAGCGGGGTATCTAAATCTAAATTTTATTAGTGGGGTATCTAAATCTAAATCTAAATTTTATTAGTTATTTATGTTATGACATCAGATGGAAGCTGCATACAAAATCTCGTTGCGCTTATGTGCAATGACAATAAAAGATATTATTATTATTATTATTATTATTATTAACTATCTCTTGAAAACATCCAGTGAATTGGCCTCCACTGCCTTGAAGGATTTGAAGAATGATCTGCCTCCACTCTTACAGTCGTGTTGGGGTAAAAGTTCTTGTTTGTTTGGCCATCTTTTTGTGAGGGGGGGTTGTCAATGTGAAAGATGCCACAAAACATTCTCACGATGAGTGGGTTTTTATTGCTGCATGTACTGACTCACCTCGACATCGGACTCCGCACCACGAGCCAGCAGCCAGCAGCCAGCACAGCACTGGCAGAGAGGTAACACCATGCTGAGAGTCTCAACCAGGAGGCCACCAGCCCATAACACTCTAAAGACGTAGGGGCAGAATCAGGACATTCGGCCCATCGAGTTTGCTCTGCCATTCAATCATGGCTGATCTATTTTTCTCTCTCAACTCCATTCTCCTGCCTTCTCGTAAAATTTGATGCCCGTACTAATCAGAAACCTATCAATCACAACTTAAAAAACACCCAAATGAAGGCACGGTGGCACAGTGGCGCAGCAGTAGAGTTGCTACCTTACAGCTGGCAACTAACCAAAGACCCGGGTTCGATTCTGACCACAGGTGCTGCCTGTACGGAGTTTGTACGTTCTCCCAGCGACTGTGTGGGTTTTCTCCGGGTGCTCTGGTTTCTTTCCACACTCCAAAGACGTACAGGTTTGTAGGGTAATTGGCTTCAGTAAAATTGTAAATTGTCCCTAGTGTGTAGGATAGTGCTAGTGTACGGGGTGATCGCTGCTCGGCCGGGACTAGGTAGGCCGAAGAGCCTGTTTCTGCACTGTATCTCTAAACCAAACTAAAGACGGCCTCCATGACCGTGTGTGGCAATGAATTCCACAGATTCACCGCTCTCTGGCTAAAGAAATTCCTCCTCATCTCCATTCTAAAGGTAGGTCCTTTCCTTCTGAGGCAGTGCACTCTGGTCCTAGACTCTCCCACAACTAGAAACATCCAGTTAGCGTGGACCCATTGGGCCGAAGGGCCTGTTTGCAATGCTGCATCCCTCCTTGACTGTCATTGTTATTAAGCACGTGATTAGGCAGAAGGATATTGCTGGGACTGGAGGGCCTGAGTTAGAAGGACTGGATGGGATGGGACTGGTTTTCCTGGAATGAAGGAGACTGAATGGTGATCTTATATAGAGTCCAGAGTCAAGAGATTTTATTTGTCATATGCACCGGATATAAACTGGAACAATGAAATTCTTACTTGCTGGCACATTCAACGCAACAACTATGAACATAAACAACAGTAGAGGTTTCGAAAATCATGAGAGGCATAGATAAGATGGAAGGTCACAGCCTTTTGCCCAGGGGAGCGATATCTAAAGCTGGAGGGCACAGGCTTATGATGAGAGGGGAAAGATTTAATGTTCTGTCTACCCTATCTTCACACAGAGACCATGGGTATATGGAACAAGCTGCCAGAGGAAAGGTTTAGGTTTATTACTGTCACGTGTACCAAGGTACAGTGAAAAGCTTTGTTTTACAAACAGATCATATATAACTATACATAAATACAATCAAGTCAAACTCAAGTACAATAGGTAGAGAGCAAAGGGGAATATACAGAGTGCAGAATATAGTTCTCAGCATTGTAGCGCATCAGTTCCGGAGACAATATCCAATGTCCGCAATGGGGTCGCGGTGAATCGGACAGCACCCTAGTTTATGGAAAGACTGTTCAGAAGCTTGATAACAGAGGCTATTAAGAACCTGTTCCTGAGTCTGGTGGTGCGCATTTTCAAGCTTCTGTACCTTCTGCCGGACGCGAGCGGGGAGAAGAACAAATGACCGGGGTGGGACAAGTCTTTGATGCAGGTGGTCAGTGTGGAAACAAAGCAAGGAACAGAGGAAACTCAGCTCATCAGAAGGTTTAGATGGAATGGTAGAACACAGGGAAATAGATCAATATCCCTCCATTCCCTGTGTGCTTTCTAAAAGTCTCGTATGCACCGCTTTCCACACAGTCATGAGGATATAGGGAGTATAGTTTGGGGCAGAAAACGCATCCTTGTGTAGAGAGTATTGTGGACTATCCTCACTGATCGTGGTCTGTAGGTCAGGTAGTCAAAGATCCAGTGGCGGGTGGGGGTGGGAGGGGTTCTGACTCCTAGCTCCAGGAGTCTAGAACCTGGTTCAACTACAACAGGGCGGCACAGTGACGTTGCAGGTAGAGCCACTGCCTCATAGCACCAGAGACCAATAGTCAATAGTCAGATTTATTTGTCACATACACAAGGAAGTGCAGTGAAATGAACTTGCCAGCAGCGGTACAATAAAAAAGAGCACACAATACACATAAAAAATTTAACACAAACATCCACCACAGCATTCATCACTGTGGTAGAAGGCACAAAGTTCAGTCAGTCCTCCTCCATTTTCTCCCGTGGTCAGGACCACAAACCTCCGCAGTCGCCGCTGCGGGCGGCCAGATGTACAGGCGAGGCAAGGCAAGTCCCGAATCGGTGCCTCCCTGCCGGAGACCATGGCTTCAAGATGGTGTAGGCTGTGGGCCGGCGGTCGGAGCTATTCTCCTCCAGGGTCCCCAACGAGGGATCCCAGGCTCCGGAAGCCACGCCAGCTGGAAGCTCCGCAAATTGCGATCGGAGCACTCCCTTCTGGTGGCCCTCAGCGAGGGCTCGCCCGCTCCACGATGAAAAGTCCACGCTACGCCCACTGCTGAAGCTCCTCTCCGTGGAGGAGGTGACCGAAAGCGGTTCCCCCCTTACCCTCCCCCTCACCACCCCCCACACTAGACACACCGAGAGACATTAAAACACACATTTGGACACACTAAAAAAAAATAAAAAATGACTAACATGCTGCTGGCAGGGCAGCCGCCTCGCAGCGCCCCCACCAACCAAGCATGAGAGAGAGTTCAAGAGCGACCAGAGGTCAATCCTGACATCGGGTGGTGTCTGTGCGTGTGGAGTTTGCACGTTCTCCCCGTGACCGCGTGGGTTTCCTCTGGGTGCTCCGGTTTCCTCCCACATTCCAAAGATGTGCGGGTTTGTAGATTAATTGGCCCTCTGTATATTGCCCCTAGTGTGTAGGGATTGGATGAGAAAGTGGGATAACATCGAACTAGTGTGAACAGGTGATTGATGGTAGGCGTGGCCTCGATGGGACCCAGGATCTGTTTCCATGTTGTATTTCTGAACTAAACTAATGTTAAGATGGCAGAACTATAGTCAATAAATGGGAGTCTGATGCAGGTGTCCGTCCCTGTTATCTAGGTTTTCCAGAGATGAATGAAGGACCAGGCAAAGTGCAGACCACATAAGCGAGGAGATGTTGTCACAGCAGGAGATTTACTATTGGTGGTACATGACAAGAAATCCCATTTTATGTTTTTACTAGACCAAGTGCAGACCCGTTGGGGGGGGGGGGGGGGGGGTGAGAAGAGGGGAGGGAGGGGAGAGGAGGAGGAGGAGACGGGGTAGATTTGGGAGGGAAAGGAGAGCGGGGTAGGGGGTGAGAGATGGGGAGAGAGATGTGAGGGCGGGGGGATGGGGAGGAGGGAGGGAGGGGGAGAGGGGTGGGGGGAGAGAGGGGAAAGAGTGGGGAGGGAGAGTGGAGGGGAAGGGGGAGAGAAGTGGAAGAGTGGGGAGGGAGGAGGACAGGGGTAGGGGGAGTGATGGAAGAGGGACAGAGGGATAGGAGGAAGCGGGCGGGGGGGAGAGAGGGAAGGGGGTGGGATAGAGAGGGATGGGAGAGGGAGAGGGGGAGGAGAGAAGGGGGAGAGTGGGGAGGGAGGGAGCAGTAGAGGGGTAGCGGGAGTGGTGGAAGAGGGACGGGGGAGTGGTGGAAGAGGGACAGAGGGGTAGGGGAAGGGGTGGGGGAGAGAGGAAGAGAGAGAGGTGGGGGAGGGAGGGGGGTGGGGTAAGGGGATAGAAGTGGAAGAGTGGGGAGGGAGGGGTAGGGGGAGTGGTGGTAGAGGGACAGAGGGGTAGGGGGAAGGGGGTGGTGGTAGAGAGGGAAGGGGGGTGGGGGAGAGAGGGATGGGTGGGAGAGGGAGAGGGGTGACGAGAGGGAAACATAGAAACATAGAAATTAAGTGCAGGAGTAGGCCATTCGGCCCTTCGAGCCTGCACCACCATTCAATATGATCATGGCTGATCATCCAACTCAGTACCCTGTACCTGCCTTCTCTCCATACCCCCTGATCCCTTTAGCCACAAGGGCCACATCTAACTCCCTCTTAAATATAGCCAATGAACTGGCCTCAACTACCTTCTGTGGCAGAGAATTCCAGAGATTCACCACTCTCTGTGTGGAAAATGTTTTTCTCATCTCGGTCCTAAAAGATTTACCCCTTATCCTTAAACTGTGACCCCTTGTTCTGGCCTTCCCCAACATCCGGAACAATCTTCCTGCATCTAGCCTGTCCAACCACTTAAGAATTTTGTACGTCTCTATAAGATCCGCCCTCAATCTTCTAAATTCTAGCATGTACAAGCCGAGTCTATCCAGTCTTTCGTCATATGAAAGTCCTGACATCCCAGGAATCAGTCTGGTGAACCTTGTCTGTACTCCCTCTATGGCAACAATGTCTTGGACATCTGTGAATATTGGGCATTGTGACATCACACAATGGAACGTTCACCAGGCGCTGGGGCTGGGGCTGCTTCTATGGGTGAGAAGCCAGTTTATTTTTGAAATATTGGGGGGGGGGGGGGGGGGGGAAGAAGGATTTGATTAAAAAAGTGTACTTAAACACGACGAAATGTAATGAGTAGCGGATACTTAGAAAGAAAAGTGAAATCTCTACCGAAATGGAAAAGATGTCGGCAATTCTGCGTCTGGTTTCGGAGTTGCAGGGAATCAAAGGAAGAAAGGCAGCCGGCAGCCGACCATGCAAATGGATCCATTCCGATTGGACATCTGCGAGTATTGGGCATTGTGACATCACACGATGGAACGAATCAAAAGGCAGAAAGGCAGCCAGACGACAGGCGGCAGCCACAGACTTTTATATATTAACTAGACCAAGTGCAGACCCGTTGGGTCTGTATCCCCAACGGCGTTTGCGGGGGGGGGGGGGGGGGCGGCGGCATCAAACTCACATTAACCACCGCCCAAACACACAGGTGGGGGGAGGGGGGGTGAGAAGAGGGGAGAGGAGGAGGAGGAAACGGGACAGATTTGGGAGGGAAAGGAGAGCGGGGTAGGGGGTGAGAGAGGGGGATGGGGAGAGAGATGTGGGGGAGGATGGGGAGGTAGGGGAGGAGGGAGGGAGGGGGAGAGGGGTGGGGGGAGAGAGGGGAAAGAGTGGGGAGAGAGAGTGGAGGGGGAAGGGGGAGAGGTGGAAGAGTGGGGAGGGAGGAGGAGAGGGGTAGGGGGAGTGATGGAAGAGGGACAGAGGGGTAGGAGGAAGGGGGCGGGTGGAGAGAGGGAAGGGGGTGGCGTAGAGAGGGAAGGGGGGTGGGGGGAGAGAGGGATGGGTGGGAGAGGGAGAGGTGACGAGAGGGAAACATAGAACCATAGAAATTAAGTGCAGGAGTAGGCCATTCGGCCCTTCGAGCCTGCACCACCATTCAATATGATCGTGGCTGATCATCCAACTCCGTATCCTGTACCTGCCTTCTCTCCATACCCCCTGATCCCTTTAGCCACAAGGGCCACATCTAACTCCCTCTTAAATATAGCCAATGAACTGGCCTCAACTACCTTCTGTGGCAGAGAATTCCAGAGATTCACCACTCTGTGTGAAAATGTTTTTCTCATCTCTGTCCTAAAGGATTTCCCCCTTATCTTTAAACTGTGACCCCTTGTTCTGCACTTCCCCAACAGGAATCAGTCTGGTGAACCTTCTCTGTACTCTCTCTATGGCAACAATGTCTTTGAGCATTGGGCATTGTGACATCACACGATGGAACGTTCACCATGGGCTGGGGCTCCTGCAAAGGCATATGTAAATGATCCATTCCGATTGGACATCTGTGAGCATCGGGCATTGTGACATCACACGATGGAATGTTCACCAGGGGCTGGGGCTGCTTCTATGGGTGAGAAGCCAGTTTATTTTTGAAATATTGGGGGGGAGGAAGAAGGAGTTGCAGGGAATCAAAGGAAGAAAGGCGGCCGGCAGCCGTCCATGTAAATGGATCCATTCCGATTGGACATCTGCGAGTATTGGGCATTGTGACATCACACGATGGAACGAATCAAAAGGCAGAAAGGCAGCCGGACGGCAGGCGGCAGCCACAGACTTTTATATATTAATAGAAGATAGATAGATATATGTTACTATCTTGTCTTTTGCAGTTTAACCACTGCCTGTCTTTCACTTCCTGTAACATTTCCTGTCAGACTTTGATGTTGTTTCTGTGTTCGATCCACTTTACTGACTTGTTGATTCACGGCCTGGTTCAGTAACTTGAACGCCCAGGAATGAAGGAGACTACAGAGAGTGGTGGACACTGCCTGGTCCATCACAAGTACTGACCTCCCCACCATCGAAGGGATCTACAGGAGGCGCTGCCACAAAAAGGCAGCCAGCATCATCACAGACCCACACCACCCTGGCCACGCTCTCATCTCACTGCCACCAATGGGAAGAAGGTACAGGAGCCTGAAAACCGTGACCTCCAGGTTCAAGAACGGCTTCTTCCCAGCAACCATCAGGCTCTTGAACACTGCACAACACTAACCTCAGCGACTGTGATCTTGTATGGACTGTGTCTATGGTTGTACTACAGACTTCAGTTTTGCACTATTATGATTACCTATTATTACTGTTATTAATTTATTGTATTATTAATTATTATATATCTACCTGTGTGTCATTGTGTTTACGAGCCTATTAAGTTGCAGCAAAATAATTTCACTTCTGTTTCCAGTACATATGACAATTAAGCACTCTTGACTTTATCTCCAATGAGCTCTGCATTGCTTGGACTCCGAAGTAGGATGTTGCCTATTTCCTGCTGTACGTTAGCTTGGGGCAAAATTCATTAAATAGTTTTCCCCTGACTTTGTTATTGTTTATTTATAACAGATTCTTTCATGGCTTTTCCAATTTGTAATTTGTATTCATAGGCCGCTGATGTCACATGCAATACCAAAAGAGTCGCGTCAACATTCATCAAGATATAGTCATACAATACACAAGCAGGCCCTTCGGCCCAACTCGCCCACGATGTCCATGAAACCCCAACTAGGCTACACCCATTTGCCTACCTTTGCCCAAGTCCGACCAAACCTTTCCTATCGATGTACCTCAAGACACTTGTTTTAAATGCTGGTATAGTATCTGCCTGAACTATCTCCACTGCTAGCTTGTTCCAGATACCCACCACCCCATGTGTGAAAAAGTTGCCCCTTTCAAACGCCTACTAAATCTTTCCCCTCGCAAGTTAAACCTATTTCCTCTGGTTTTTGATTCTCCAACCCTGGGAGAAAGACTCTTAAGTTAAGAAAGCCAGGAATGTTTAATTGTCATATGTACCAGGTAGAGGACAATGAGATTCCTACCAGCTGTAGGTTTACAGGCATATTAAACCCAACTACACAAATAAACATAGAATGATCAATACTACCATAAATTATTAGTAATACCAGATGACGAGTCCGTAATACAAACCGAAGAATGTTGTTCACGTGGGCGGAAAATGGCAGATGGACTTCAATCCGAACAAGTGTGAAGTGTTGCACTTTGAGAGGTGAAATGTAAGGGGAAAATATTCAATTAATAGCATGGCCCTTTACACAGGGTCCTGATGGTCCAAGTCCACAACTCCCAGAAAGTGGAAAACAAGTAGATAGTGTGGGAAAGAAGGCATATTGCCATAGAGGGAGTACAGAGAAGGTTCACCAGACTGATTCCTGGGATGGCAGGACTGTCATATGAAGAAAGACTGGATAGACTCGGCTTGTACACGCTAGAATTTAGAAGATTGAGGGGGGGGGGGGGGAAATCTTATAGAAACGTACAAAATTCTTAATGGGTTGGACAGGCTAGATGCAGGAAGATTATTCCCGATGTTGGGGATGTCCAGAACCGGTGCCTAAGAAGAGTAAGGTGACATGCCTCAATGACTATCGACCAGTGGCACTAACACCGGTGGTGATGAAGTGCTTTGAGAGCACTGGACCACTTGGACAACAAAAACTCATATGTCAGGCTGTTATTCATTGATTACAGCTCGGCATTTAACACAATCATCCCCTCCAAACTGGTTACCAAACTCGCAGAACTGGGCCTCTGCGCATCCCTCTGCAACTGGATCCTCGACTTCCTCGTCCACAGACCACAGTCTGTTCGTATTGGTGGAAATGTGTCAGCCTCAATAACAATCAGCACGGGAGCACCTCAAGGCTGCGTGCTCAGCCCCCTGCTGTACTCACTCTATACCCATGACTGCGTAGCGAACCACAATGCGAATTCCATCATCAAGTTCGCTGACGACACCACTATTGTGGGGCGTATCACTGATGGGGATGAGTCAGAGTACAGAAGAGAGATCGAGCAACTGTCCATATGGTGCCAGCGCAATAACCTGGCCCTCAACACCAGCAAAACCAAGGAACTGATTGTGGACTTTGGAAGGAGTAGGAGGGGGACCCACAGCCCCATTTATATCAACGGGTCGATGGTTGAAAGGGTCAAGAACTTCAAATTCCTGGGCGTGCACATCTCTGAAGATCTTTCCTGGTCCGAGAACACTAACGCAATTATCAAAAAAGCTCATCAGCGCCCCTACTTCCTGAGAAGATTACGGAGAGTCGGTTGTCAAGGAAGACTCTCTCTAACTTCTACAGGTGCACAGTCGAGAGCATGCTGACCGGTTGCATCGTGGCTTGGTTCGGCAATTTGAGCGCCCTGGAGAGGAAAAGACTACAAAAAGTAGTAAACACTGCCCAGTCCATCATCGGCTCTGACCTTCCTTCCACCGAGGGGATTTATCGCAGTCGCTGCCTCAAAAAGGCTGGCAGTATCATCAAAGACCCACACCATCCTGGCCACACACTCATCTCCCTGCTACCTTCAGGTAGAAGGTACAGGAGCCTGAAGACTGCAACAACCAGGTTCAGGAATAGCTACTTCCCCTCAGCCATCAGGCTATTAAACCTGGCTCGGACAAAATTCTGATTATTAGCAACCACTTTCTGTTATTTGCACTACCAGTTTATTTATTCATGTGTGTATATATTTATATCATGGTATATGGACACATTTATCTGTTTTGTAGTAAATGCCTACTATTTTCTGTGTGCTTAAGCAAAGCAAGAATTTCATTGTCCTATACAGGGACACATGATAATAAACTCACTTGAACTTGAACTTGAAGGGGTCACAGTTTAAGGATAAGAGGGAAGTCTTTTAGGACCGAGATGAGAAAATCATTTTTTACACAGTGGTGAATCTGTGGAATTCTCTGCCACAGAAGGTAGTTGAGGCCAGTTCATTGGCTATACTTGTAACGGATATAGCTTGGACCCAATAGCTGCACAGAATCAGGCAGGTATAGTTGGTAATGAACTTTATTACGAAACTGTAACACAGAGTAGTAACACAGGAATGGGTACACCATACTCACACAGAGGCTCAGGATTGAGCGAGGGTTCTGAAGAGGGGCAGGCAGGAGACGTAGTCGGAGTAGCGGAAAGTCCGGTCACCAGGAGATCCAACACACGATGCAAACAAACCAACGAGGGACAGACGAAAGGAGAGTCGAAGCCAGGCAGGAAGTTGAGAAGTCGCTGGAGAGTCTTGCATGAATGCTGAGAACAATCTGGCACTGTGTGAACGGTGAGGAGAGTCTATATACCGGGTTAATTGGTGATCAGAGGCAACTGAGTGCAACAGGTGAGGAGAGTTGGGCTGATGAGAGGGGAGTGGCAGGCAGGCAGGTGAGGAGAAGGAGGGACCGGTGGAAAAGTACTGGGAGGTGAAGTGGATGAGAATGAGGAGAGGGCAGACTGTGACAGAACCCCCCCCTCAAGGGACGGCTCCTGACGTCCCAAAAACACAAAAAAAACACAATAAAGAAAATAAACCCAATCCCACGCAGAGTTGGGTGGGAGGAGGGGGACCGGAGGAAGGCTAATATTCGTCCGAGACATCCATGTCCGCATCCTCCTCCATGGCATCAGAGGAAAGCTCCGTCTCGTCATCATTGGGCGCCTCAGACGGAAGAGGGGACAGAGTCTCAGGGGCGGTGACCCCTCTAGGAGTGGTGGACTTGGACGGCTGGTCGGGATGACGCCGGTGAAACTCCCTGATGAGGGAGGCGTCCAGGATGTGTCGAGCAGGAACCCAGGACATCTCTGGACCGTAACCCTCCCAATCGACCAGGTATTGGAGACCCCTCCCGCGACGGCGGGAGCGCAGGAGGCAGTGCACCGTAAAGGCGGGGCCTCCGTCGATGAGACGAGGAGGTGGAGGAGGAGGGACTGCGGGGACCAGGGAGCTCTCCCGAACTGGCTTTACTCTGGACACGTGGAACGTAGGATGGACCCGCATGGAACGAGGCAGCTTCAGCCTCACAGCCGCTGGGTTGATGACCTTCTGGATCTCAAAGGGACCGATGAACTTGGGTGCCAACTTCTTGGACTCCATCCTCAAGGGAAGGTCCCGGGTCGACAGCCACACCTTCTGGCCCGTGAGGTAGGTGGGGGCCTGGGTGCGGTGATGGTTGGCAGCCGTGGCGTAACGGTCCACGGAGCGGGGAAGAGCCGCCCTGGCTTGGGTCCACGTCCTGCGGCAGCAACGAATGAAGGCCTGGACGGACGGGCAGGAAACCTCTTTCTCCAGCGCTGGGAACAGTGGAGGCTGGAACCCGTAGGCACACTGGAAAGGGGAGAGCCCAGTGGCCGAGCTTGTCAGGGTGTTGTGGGCGTACTCCACCCACAACAACTGCTGGGACCAGGAGGAGGGATGCTTGGACACCATACACCGCAGCGCCGTCTCCATCTCCTGATTCTTCTTTTCAGTTTGGCCGTTGGACTGGGGATGAAATCCGGACGTCAGACTCACGGTGGCCCCCCACCAGCGTGCAGAACTCCCTCCAGAACACAGAGGCAAACCGGGGTCTCCGGTCGGAGACCACATCGACGGGGAGACCATGGAGCCTGAAGACGTGGAGTAACATGAGCTCGGCAGTCTCCTTGGCTGACGGAAGCGTGGGCAGCGGCACGAAGTGAGCCATCTTGCTAAATCTATCGACCACGGTCAGGATGGTGGTGTGACCACTGGATGGGGGCAGGCCGGTAACGAAGTCCAGGGAGATGTGGGACCATGGTCGATGGGGTACAGGCAGTGGAAGCAGATGACCCGCAGGAGCTTGGTGTGAGACCTTGTGCTGGTTGCAAACGGGACAGGCGTTGACAAACTCCCGAGTGTCCTCCTCCAGCGATGCCCACCAGAACCTCCGTAGCACCATCTCCTTGGTCCGCTGAATGCCGGGATGACAGGTGAGTCGAGAGCTGTGGGCCCACTGAAGGACGTCGGACCGCAGGGCAGAAACCACAAACTGGCGATCAGGAGGGCATGCGCTGGGTCCCAGCTGGTTCTCCAAGGCCGCCTTGACCTTCTCCTCCACTTCCCAGGTGAGGGAGGCAACCCTGTGCGAGGACGGGAGGATGGTCTTGGGGCCAGAGGCAGGCTCCTCCATCGCCAAGAACTGTCGAGAGAGGGCATCGGGCTTCACGTTGCGGGACCCAGGTCGGTAGGAGAGGGAGAAGTTGAAGCGGGTGAGGAAGAGAGACCAGCGGGCCTGACGAGAGTTGAGCCTCTTGGCTGACTGGAGGTATTCAAGGTTCTTGTGGTCAGTCCAAACCAAGAAAGGCTGCTCGGTTCCCTCCAGCCAGTGACGCCATTCCTCCAACGCCAACTTAACCGCCAACAGTTCTCGGTTGCCAATGTCATAATTCCTCTCAGCAGGAGTCAGGCGTCGGGAGAAGAAGGCGCATGGATGGAGCTTCTGGTCCCCGGCAGCCCGCTGGGACAGAACAGCTCCCACCTCCACGTCGGAGGCGTCCACCTCCACCACGAATTGGCGAACCCCAGGAACCTTTGGAGCTGCTTGCGGGAGTCAGGAACAGGCCAGGTGGTGACAGCAGAGACCTTGGCGGGGTCCATCTTGATGTTCCCTTGGCCAACGATGTATCCTAGGAAGGAGACTGACGGGGAGTGAAACTCGCACTTCTCAGTTTTAACGAAGAGCGAGTTCTCCAGGAGCCGATGTAGAACTGCCTGGATGTGGTGTACGTGTTCCTCCTTGGTCCGTGAAAAGATGAGGATGTCATCAAGATCGACGAACACGTACTTGTTCAACATGTCCCTGAGAACGTCATTGACCAAAGCCTGGAAGACAGCCGGGGCGTTGGTGAGGCCAAAGGGCATCACCAGGTATTCATAATGTCCCGTGGGAGTGTTGAAGGCGGTCTTCCTCTCATCTCCCTCTTTGATGCGGACCAAGTGGTAGGCGTTGCGTAGATCCAACTTCGAAAAGATGGTGTCCCCCTCCAGGAGCTCGAAAGCAGAGGAGATGAGCGGGAGAGGGTAGCGATTCTTCACCGTGATGCCGTTGAGCCCCCGGTAATCTATGCAGGGACGCAGAGATTTGTCCTTCTTCTCCACGAAGAAGAACCCAGCCCCAGCAGGAGACGAAGAGGGACGGATGAGACCAGCAGCCAAGGAGTCGTTTATGTATTTCTCCATGGCACCTCTCTCAGGGGCGGACAAGGAGTAAAGGCGACCCCTAGGAGGAGCGGAACCAGGCAGGAGGTCTATGGCGCAGTCATAGGGCTGATGAGGAGGAAGGGAGGTGGCCCTAGACTTGCTAAAAACCTCCCCAAAGTCATGGTACTCGGCTGGGACCCCCGTCAGAACTGGAGTAGGTGGCCGGTTGAGGAGCTGAGGCTTGCTTCAGGCACACTTGGTAGCAGGAAGGGCTCCAACCCAAGATGACCCCCGTCCTCCAGTCGATGTTGGGGTTGTGTCGCCGAAGCCAGGGGTAACCCAGGATGAGGGGAAGATGGGGAGACTGCAGGATGTGGAACTGGATGGTCTCATGGTGATTACCAGACAGGAGCAGGCGCAGTGGGACCGTCTGGTGAGAAACAGTCCCCAGGAGATGGCCGTCGAGGGCGTTGGCGGGAACAGGTTTAGGCAGGGGAACACAACTGATGCCTAGCTGGTGGGCTAGTTCCATGTCCATAACATTAATGTCACAACCAGAGTCTATGAAGGTGGCGAGGGTGTGAGAACCATCAGACAACAGCAGACGGGCATGACAAAGAGGGCGTCGGGCAGAGGAAAGTTCAGAGGTTCGACTCACCAGTAATTCCTCCGCTACTGGTGAGTCTGGCCTTTTACTGGACACTTGAAGATGTAATGACCCGCCTGTCCCTGTCGCCTCTCCCGACGTCTCACCAGGATGCGTCGGTCCAGACGGGTCGTTAGCTCGATAAGCCCATCCAGAGAAGAAGGAAGGTCGTGGGACACCAACTCATCCTTGATATAGTCATTCAAGCCCAGCAAGAAAGCGTCACACTGGGCCGGGGCGTTCCAATCACTCTGACGGGCCCTGGTGCGAAAGTCGATGGTGAAGTCAGCGACGCTCTGGTTCCCCTGGCTCAACCCCAGCAGACCTCCCGCAGCGTCCGGACCCATCGAAACCTCACTGAACACCTTGCGTAGCTCCGCGGCGAAGGCCTGGAAAGAGGAGCAAACCGGCGTGCGTCGCTCCCATTCAGCCGTTCCCCACAGCCGAGCTCTGCCAGTCAGGTGATTAATGGTAAACGCCACTCTCGCCACTTCCTGGGCGAAGGTGTAGGGCGAAGAGAATGGAACAGTTCGTGATGAATGGGTTGCAGCCCTCCGGGTCTCCAGCGTAGCGCTCCGGGGTTCCCACCCGGGGCTCAGGTGATGGTCCTGGCGGACCGGGAGCTGGTGCTGTCGGAGGCGAAGCATGGGGTGTAGCCTGGGCGAGGGTGGTCGTCAGCTGTTGGACCTGGGTGGCTAGTGCAACCAATGCTTGCTCTTGGTTTGACACAGCCTGTCGAACCTCGGAGTTGGAGGCAGTGAGCATAGCTTCGTGCTGCAGGAGCGTGTGCTCAATCCTCTCGAAGCAGTTTGACGGAGACGTTGTGTGCGCTGAGTCCATTGTTGGCCAGATTGTACTGTGACGGGTATAGCTTGGACCCAATAGCAGCACAGAATCAGGCAGGTATAGTTGGTAATGACCTTTATTGCGATAATGTAACACAGAGTAGTAACACAGGAATGGGTACACCGTACTCACACAGAGGCTCAGGATTGAGCGAGGGTTCCGAAGAGGGGCAGGCAGGAGACGTAGTCGGGGTAGCGGAAAGTCCAGTCACCAGGAGATCCAACACACGATGCAAACAAACCAGCGAGGGACAGACGAAAGGAGAGTCGAAGCCAGGCAGGAAGTCGGGAAATCGCTGGAGAGTCTTGCATGAATGCTGAGAACAACCTGGCACTGTGTGAATGGTGAGGAGAGTCTATATACCGGGTTAATTGGTGATCAGAGGCAACTGAGTGCAACAGGTGAGGAGAGTTGGGCTGATGAGAGGGGAGTGGCAGGCAGGCAGGTGAGGAGAAGGAGGGACCGGTGGAAAAGTACTGGGAGGTGAAGTGGATGAGAATGAGGAGAGGGCAGACTGTGACAATACTTAAGAGGGAGTTAGATGTGGCCCTTGTGGTTAAAGGGATCAGGGGGTATGGAGAGAAGGCAGACATGGGATACTGAGTTGGATGAATAGCCATGATCATATTGAATGGCGGTGCAGGCTCGAAGGGCCGAATGGCCTACTCCTGCACCTATTTTCTATGTTTCTATATGAACTGATAAACCTATCCTCGGCCCTGGGTGGGTTTTGGAGGTGGTGGTGCAGTGATATGGGTGAGGGCTCTGGATGGAACATGTTGAATGTGTTCCCTCTCTGAGCCAGCTCTCATTCTCTTCCAGGGTTGCTAACCACTGGCACTCTCTGCCTGCCCTTCCCTTTTAATCGGCAGAAGTTGCAAACCAATGACCCACGCACACAGATCACATAGAATAGAACACACAATATAGAATAGATACGATTGGTCACCATCAACTCAGGAATTGGACGTGAAACTTTAACACTGTTCCTTTCTCTTGTGTCTCCTCATCTTCTGCACTCCACGGAACAGGAGGAGGCCACTCATCCCCTCAAGCCTGTTCTACCAACACCATTAAGTACCTGTACTTAGAGAAAAGCATGGAAACAGGCCCTTCTGCCCACCGAGTCCATGCCGACCATCGGTCACCCGATCACACTAGTTCGATGTTATCCCTCTTTTTCAGCCACTCGTGGGGTGGGAGATTGCAACCTTCACGTGGTCCACCCTGTTTCGACTAATGCAATCAACCCGACGTGTACAGACAAAAGATCAAATAGAACAAGTTGACCAACAACTTTAGGCTGTGCACGTCGTACGCATGAAGAAGAAGCCACTCTCTACACTCCAGAGGCAATTTACAGAGGGCCAATTATCCTCCAAACCCACATATATTTGGGATGTGGGAGGAAACTGGAGCACCCGGAGGAAACCCACATGCAGCAGGATCTCCGGTGAATATGGATAGATGATGTTTCAGGTCCCGATCCGAAAAGTCACCTGTTCATGTTCCCCAGAGATGCCTCCTGACCCACTGAGTTACTCCAGCATTTTGTGTCTCTCTTTTGTAAACCAGCACCTGCAGTTACTTGCGCTACTGTGCTACCCTTGTGCTCGGGGTTGGGTGGGTTTCGGAGCTGGTGGTGCAGCCAAACTCCCGAAAAAGTTTGGGAACCACTGGTTTAGAGGAATATGGGCCAAACACGGCAAATGGGACTAGCTTTGATGGGGCATCTTGGTGGGCATGGACAGTGGGGCTGGGCCGATGGGTCAGTTTGCGTGCTGTGTGACTCTTTGTGATCTGTGTGCCTGAGTCATTGGTTTGCAACATCTGCCGATTGAACGGGAAGGGCAGGCAGGGAGTGGCTGTGCTTAGCAACCCTGGCAGAGAATGAGAGCTGGCTCAGAGAGGGGAACACAATCAACATGTTCCATCCAGAGCCCTCACCGCAGTCTCTCACCCGAATCACTGCACCACCACCTCCAAAACCCACGCCAAGCATAGGTTTATGTTCATAAGTTGTAGGAGCAGAATTAGGCCATTCGGCCCATCACGTCTACGCCACCATTCAATCATGGCTGATCAACCTTTCCCTCCCAACTCTGTTCTCCTACCTTCTCCCCATAACCCCTGACACCCGTACGAAACAAGAATCTATCAATTTCTACCTTAAAGATATCCATTGACTTGGCCTCCACAGCCTTCTGTTGCAATTAATTCCATAGATTCGCCACTAGGGCGGAACAGTAGCGCAGCGGTTAGGGCCGCTGCCTCACGGCTCCAGCGAACATCCAAGTCCATCACACTGACCAGACTCCCCGTCATCAACTCCTCACTACATCTATACCTCACACTGCCTCTGGATAGCAACCAACATTATCAGGCACCAGTCACTCCCCGCTCATTCTCTCTTTTCCCTATTCCCATCGGGCAGAAGATACAAAAGCTTGAAATCGTGTTCCATGTCGACCAAGCTGCCACACTGGGCTAGTTCCATTTACCTGCATTTGGCCCATAACCCTCTAAACAGTTCCTATCAATAAATCTATCCAAATGTCTTAAAATTTGCAAGTGAATCCATTAATATGCAAAGCTCCCTCTGGCAGCTCGTTCCAGATTCTGACTACTTTCTGAGTCAAAAAGCTGCCGCTGAGGTCCTTCTTAAATCTCTCCCCTCTCACCGTAAGACTGTGTCCTCTTGTTTTAGGATCCTCTACCCTGGGGAAAATACTAATCAGTGGGGCAGACCCGAGGGGTCGACTGGCCTACTCCTGCTCCTGTTTCATTGACATTTGGGACTTGGTGCCAGGAAGGGCATTGGGAACGGGTTCAACAGGAATTTCACAAAGGGAATTGTGGAGACACAGAGAGAGGAGAGTGCGGAGAGATTGGGAGAGCTGTGAGCCGGGAGTGGGACTGGTTGTTTTCCCTGGAACGCCAGAGATTGCGAGGTGACCTGACAGACGCAACAAAATGATGGGAGGCATAGATAGGGTAGACAATCTGATCCTTTTTCTCTCCGGGTGGAAATGTCAAAGACCAAATGGCATAGCTTTAAAATGAGAGAGGGGAAAGTTTAAAGCAAATGCATGGGTCAAGTTTTTAACACATTGGCGCCTAAAACACGCTGCCAGGGGTGGTGGTGGAGACAGATACGATAATGATGTTTAAGAGACTTTTAGATAGGCACATGGATATGCAGGAGATGGAGGGATATGGATCACATGCAGGCAGAGGGGATTAGTTTAACTTGGCATCATGTTGGGCACGGACATAGTGGGCCGAAGGGCCTGTTCCTGTGCTGGGCTGTTCTGTGTGTGTTGAAGAACCTGTACGCAGAGTCGGGGCAGAACAGCTCCTGCCAACACAGCGATTACTCTGCGTTTGAGCTGCATTAGACTCTGTGACGGAGAGTAAGTCAGTTGTGTTCATTAGTACGATGTGCATTCACTAGTGATGAGTGACTTTTCTTCATTGACAGACCAATAATTACAACTGAGCAAAATACTTTAACAAAAAACAATGTAAAGGGATAATTACGGAGTTAATGGCCCATCTCCCTTAGCCCGTCAACAATGAGAGAACATCAGATTAATGAACCCAGAGGTGTTGAGGACAAACTCTTCCTGTCTGCGTGCGGTGTTTCCTGCTGCGAGCAGGCACAGTGGTGATGTTAGCGGCTGCGAGTCACATCCATCTCCTGATGGGATCAGCTTTGTGATGCCGTCAGAAGATGTGGCCCACTGCCATTCTGCAGGAGGTCCAGAAACCTGAAGCCCCACACCGCCCGGGATGGTTTCCGAACAGCTCCATCCAAGGCCAAAAGAAAATGCAGGGAATTGTGGACGCAGTCCACCCCATCACCCAACCTCCCTTCCATTGACTCCATTTACACTTCGTGCTGCCTCGGCAAGGCCAGCAGCATAATAAAAGACAGGTCGCATCCTGACCATTCCCTCATCCTCCCCTCTCCCATCAGGCAAAAGGTACAAGTGTGAAAATGCACACCTCCAGATTCAGGGATAGTTTCTTCCCAGCTGTTATTAGGCAACTGAACCATCCTCTCACCAACTAGAGAGTGGTCCTGAGCTACCATCTACCTCATTGGAGACCCCCAAACTATCTTTAATCTGACTTTACTGGACTTTATCTTACATAAGATGTTATTCACGTTATTCCCTTTATCATGTATCTGTACACTGGGGGCGGGTCGATTGTAATCATGTATTGTTTTTCCACAGACTGGTTAGCACGCAACAAAAGCTTTTCACTGAACACGTGACAATAAACTAAACTCAAAACTCAGGTTCAGGAAAATACACATGGGTAGGAAAGGTTTAGAAGGATATGGCCAAACATGGGCAGGTGTGACTAGCTTAGCTTAGTTTAGTTTAGAGATACTGTGTAGAAAAAGGTCCTTCGGCCCACCGAATCCACGCTGTTTACACTAGTTCTATCCTACACACTTGGGCCACTTTACAGAAACTAATTAACTTACAAACCTGCATGTCTGTGGGACGTGGGGTCAAACCCATGCTGTTTATGCAACACCCAAGGTGAGTATCGAAGCGAAGTCTGGTTTTTTTAGCGCCGTGAGGCAGTGGCTCTACCAGTTGTGCCACTGTGTTTTGTACTAATGTCATTATTTTTCACAGTCTTTCTTTTCAATGTCTTGTAAAATGTATGTGCAGTTTACGTTTTTGTGCGTTTATCTGCATCTATGTGTCTGTAACGCTGATAATTTGGCCATTATAGAGCACAGCTGGAACAATGTCTGTGCCGAATATGAGCCAAGACCAATTCTTATCTGCTTGCACATCATCTATATCCCTGCATTCACTGCCTTTCCATGTGTCCTATCCAGAAGCCTCTTAAACACCACTATCATATCGGCCTCCACCACCACCCTGGCAGCATGTTCCAGGCATACAGCATCCTCTGTGTAAAAAACTTGCCCCACACATCTCCTTTAAGCTTTGCCCCCTCTTAGTGAGAGGGAATGTTTTGATTGGAACCTGAGGGGCAACTTTTTCCATACAGAGGGTGATGGGTATATGGAATGAGTTACCAGAGGAGGTCGTTGAGGCAGGTACTAAAGTAACTTTAAAAGACATTTGGACAGGTACATGGACAGGAAAGGTTTGGAGGGATAGGAGCCAAATGCGGGTAAATGGGTGAAGAGTACTTTCATCAGCCTGGCAGGTCAATTGGTCGGGGCATTTAAGATGATCAGGGAAGCTCCTTGTCTGAGATCATCTGTTGCTGGCCCCAATCTATTCTGCATTTTTACCCATTTTTCCCCTGCTCTCTCCACTACAATCAGTCTGAAGAAGAGTCTCAACCCAAAACATCACCTATCCATGTTCTCCAGAGTTGCTGCCTGACCCACTAATGCCAGGCTAGTAATGGAAGAGCTGCAAGCTGCTATCAGCAAACAACTAACTGCACACCCAGAGGGGGCATTTATTGTTGCGGGTGATTTCAACCACTCCAACCTTAAAACTGTACTCCCCAGGTTCCATCAGCATGCTTCCTGCCCAACCAGAGGAAACAATATTCTGGACTTAGTATATACTAATATTACTGAAGCCTACAAAGCCCTCCCCCTCCCCCACCTTGGACAGTCTGACCACCTCTCTCTGTTCCTGGTCCCCAAATACACACCTCTGATCAGACGTGTGAAACCTACCGTGAGGACAGTGAAGGTTTGGCCTGAGGGGGCTGTCTCTGTTTTACAGGAGCAGTTTCAGCAGACAGACTGGAGTCTGTTTGCCACCCAGGTCACCTTTAACTCCCAAGTGGACATCAACTCATACACCTCAACAGTTTTGGACTATATAAAATTCTGCACTGACAACGTCACTACCCACAAAGAGATAAAGACCTTCCCTAACCAGAAGCCGTGGATGAGCAGGGAGGTCAGACTCCTGCTGAAGGCTCGCGATGCCGCTTTCAGATCTGGCAACGCTGAGGGATACAGCTCATCCAGGGCCAATCTGAAAAAGGGAATTAGGAATGCTAAACTCAATCACAAACGGCAGATTGCGGAGCATTTCCAAAACAACTCCGACCCCAGGCGCATGTGGCAAGGAATCAAATCCCTTGCCGATTACCATAAAGTTAACACCCCCCCCCAGACAACGCCACCCTTCCTGACGAGCTAAACCATTTCTATGCTCGCTTTGACCGGGACAACAAAACTCCAGCCATCAAAGTTGCTCCACCCCCGAATGAACAACCCCTCAGTCTCTCCACCTCTGCTGTACAAGATGCACTGAGCAAGGTGAATGAGCACAAAGCTGCCGGCCCCGATGGCATCCCCGGGCGTGTGCTCAGGGCATGTGCTGGACAACTATCCCCTGGTCTTCACCTGACATTTTCAATCTGTCACTGGCCCAGGGTGTTGTCCCCACTTGCCTCAAGACATCAACCATCGTGCCAGTGCCCAAACAATCAGCTACAGGGAGTCTCAACGACTTCCGCCCAGTGGCACTCACCCCTGTCATTGCAAAGTGCTTTGAGCGGCTGATCTTGGCTCACCTCAAAGCCAGCCTCCCCCCCCACACTGGACCCCCATCAGTTTGCCTACCGGGACCAACAGGTCTACAGAGGACGCCATATCGGCGGCCCTACACTCTGCCCTGACCCACCTGGACAACAACAACTCCTACATCAGGATGCTGTTCATTGATTTCAGCTCTGCCTTTAACACTGTCATCCCCGCCAGCTTGATCACCAAACTCAGCGGACTTGACATCTCCACCTCCCTCTGCAATTGGACACTGGATTTCCTCACCAACAGACTACAGTCTGTTAGGGTCAACAACCTCACCTCCTCCACTATAACACTGAACACCGGCGTGCCACAGGGCTGTGTGCTCAGCCCTCTCCTCTACTCCCTCTTCACCCATGACTGCATCCCTAAGAATGGCTCCAACCATCATTAAGTTTGCTGACGACACCACGGTGGTAGGACTGATCAGTGACAACGATGAGTCAGCCTACAGAGAGGAGGTCCAGCACCTGACAACCTGGTGTGCCAACAATAACCTCGTCCTCAACTCCAAGAAGACGAAGGAAATTATTGTTGACTTCAGGAAGATCAGAGGGGGCAGTCATACTCCCATCCATATAAACGGGACTGAGGTGGAGCGCGTCTCCAACTACAAATTCCTCGGGGTACACATCTCGGAGGACCTGTCCTGGTCCCTCAACACCTCCAAGCTGATCAAAAAGGCGCAGCAGCGCCTTTACTTCCTGAGGAGGCTCAAGAAAGCTCACCTGTCCCCCCAGATCCTGACCAACTTCTACCGCTGTACCATCGAGAGCATCCTGACCACCTGCTTCACGGTATGGTACAGCAGTTGCACCTTAGCTGACAGGAAGGCACTACAACGGGTGGTGAAAACCGCTCAGTACATCATCGGTGCCCCGCTCCCTGCCATGGATGCCCTCCACCGCAAACGGTGTCTGAGACGGGCCGGGAAGATCATCAAAGACCCCTCCCACCCCAACTATGGACTGTTTGCTCTCCTCCCATCAGGGAGGCGGTACAGGAGCCTCAGGTCTCGTACTAGTAGGATGAGGAACAGCTTCTACAACAACACTATCACATTGCTGAACTCGGAGTCCCGCCGATAGATTTCTCCAGTCTCTCCGTCCACATTGTTTGCTTATTCTGTATTTTTATTTCTATATTGCACTATTACTACGGACTGACGCTAAACTGCATTTCGTTGTACCCATACTTGTATCTGTGCAAAGACAATAAAGTTGAATTGAATTGAATTGAATTGAGTTACTCCAGCACTCTGTGTCTATCTGGGATTTGAGTGAACATGCAAACGGGAAAATGGGACCAGCTCAGATGGCGCATCTTGGTCTGCATGGACGAGCTGGGCCAAAAGGCCTGTTTCTGCACTGTGTAACTCTATGCGTTTAGACTCGAGAGATATAGCATGGACACAGGCCCTTTGACCCACCGAGTCCGTGCCGGCCATTGATCACCCCGTGCAATCGCACTATCCTACACACTAGAGACAGTTTACAACTTTCTAAAGCAATTAACCTACAAACCTGTGAGGGAGCGCGGGTCCCCCCCGAGGGCTCTGGTTTCCTCCCCTCCCTCAATACCACCCGTCCCACAGCGCGGCGCTCCCTCAGTACCGCTTCTCCGCACTGTGGGAGGTGCAGTACTGCGGGAGTGTCGCAATGTGTTGTTTATTCGATATTTCAATAAAATGTGGTCGGATAAGTGATGGAAGAATTCCACCCGAATAATTACAAAGAGTGACTAAGTATTTCCCTGAAGCCCTGGGGCCAATATTGTTCATCCACCAATGTCCCCGAGACAGAATGGTAAGGTCCTGCAGCAAAATGTACACTCACAAAACTACCAGTTACATGGGGTGGGAGATTGCAATCTTCACGTGGTCCGCCCTGTTTCGACGAATGCAAACGACCCGGTGTGCACAATCAAATAAGATAAAATAGAACAAGTGGTCCTACAACTTTAGGCTGTGCACGCTATACGCAAGAAGAATACCAGATATATGTGCACTGGAGGAACAGCACAGCCTGTACACAGAGTGAAGCTCCCTCTACACAGTCCCATCTCACTCCCATTGTAGCAAAAACCTGAGGGATTAACATGCAAGTAGCTGACTGTAATATCAGACCGTTTGCCACTGCGATGTTTTGCTGTGATGATATATGGTGGTCAAGGACATGATTAGCCAATCTGATGCTGTAATTCAATCCTGATTTGCTCAAGTTTCTGTGAAGGACAGTGTGCCATGAATACTCAGTTTCCAAATCACGTTTCTTAATTAATACTTGTCGATGAATGGTGTATGCAGCATACCATAGATACCGTCTCTTGCCAAACATTGAATGTCAAACAGTACAGCACAGCAACAAACCCTTAGGCCCACATAGACCCTGCTGAACACAATGGCAAACTAAACTAACCTCCTCTTCCAGCTTATACAACATCTTTCCTTTAGCAGGATGACGGAAACTGAACATTACTCTAAATGTAGTCACACCAATGTCTTGTAGAGCTGTAACATAACATCCCAACTTCTCGGTGTGGGAAAGAACTACAGATGCTAGTTTAAATCAATGGTAGACACAAAATGCTGGAGTAACTCAGCGGGACAGGAATCATCTCTGGAGAGAAGGAATGGGTGACGTTTCGGGTCGTGTCTGAAGAAGGATCTCGACCTGAAACGTCACCCATTCCTTCTCTCCAGAGATGTGCCAGTCCCGCTGAGTTACTCCAGAATTTTGTGTCTACCTTCGATCCCAACTTCTTTACTCAATACCCTAACTGAAGAAGACCAATGTGCCTCATAATTTTACATACTTCGATGAGGTCTCCCCTTAACCTCCGGTATTCCAGGGGAAACAATTCAAGTCTGTCCTTACTCTCCCTGTAGCTAATCTGTAATATCTTACGCAACTCCCTATGTGGAGTTTTAACCAGTCAAGTCGTACAAGACATGAGTACAATCAAGCTATACACAAGTTCTGTAACTTTATGACTAAGGCCAAGAAAAATCAGCATTCCTCTAAAGACTTACCAACTTCTACAGATGCATCACAGCTTGGTTTTGGCTCTGCCAAGACCACAAGAAATCACAAGTTCTGCCAAGACCACAAGAAATTGCAGAGAGTTGCGGATGTAGCCCAGTCCGTCACACAGACCAGACTCCCCACCATCAACTCCATCTACACTTTACGCTGCCTCAGGAAAGCAGACAATATAATCAAGGACCACTTTGAAAGTTTGTAAGCACGTACCTCCAGATCGATGAATATCCTGCTGTTATCAGACTACTGACCGAATCTCTCAAATGCTAAGAATATAATCCTGATCTTCCAATCTACCTTGTTTCAGCCCGTGCACTTTTTTAATCTGCACTTGCACAGTAACACTATATCCTGCAATCTTGTTTATTTACTCCTTTGCAATACCTGATGTACAATATGATCTGCCTGGAGAGCACGTAAATCAACGTTTCTCACTGTGACTCATTACACGTGATAATAATAAGTCAATGCCACCAGCACTCTGGCACATATACCGTTTAAAAATCATTATGAGGCATTGGTGGCTTCAAAAGTCTGGACTGTCACTAAAACTTGGCACAGTGGCGCAGTGGTAGAATTGCTGCCTTACGGCGCCAGAGAACCGGGTTTAATCCTGACTACGGGTGCTGACTGCACGGAGTTTGTACGT
This sequence comes from Amblyraja radiata, assembly GCF_010909765.2. Lineage (NCBI taxonomy): Eukaryota > Metazoa > Chordata > Chondrichthyes > Rajiformes > Rajidae > Amblyraja > Amblyraja radiata. Next base: position 26,264,620 of record NC_045973.1, read on the forward strand.
TCTCCGCGTGACCACGTGGATTTCCCCCGGGTGCTCCGGTTTCCTCCCACACTCCGAAGAAGTACAGGTTTGTAGGTTAATTGCCTGCGGTAAAAATTGTAAATTGCCCCTAGTGTGCCTACCGGGCCAACAGGTCTACAGAGGACGCCATATCGGCGGCCCTACACTCTGCCCTGACCCACCTGGACAACAACAACTCCTCCAGGGCCAATCTGAAAATGGGAATTAGGAATGCCAAACTCAATCACAAACGGCGGATTGAGGAGCATTTCCAAAACAACTCTGACCCCAGGCGCATTTGGCAAGGCATCAAATCCCTTGCCGATTACCATAAAGTTAACACCCCTCCCCCAGACAACGCCACCCTTCCTGACGAGCTAAACCATTTCTATGCTCGCTTTGACCGGGACAACAAATCCCCAGCCATCAAAGTTGCTCCACCCCCGAATGAACAACCCCTCAGTCTCTCCACCTCTGCTGTACAAGATGCACTGAGCAAGGTGAATGAGCGCAAAGCTGCCGGCCCCGATGGCATCCCTGGCCGGGTGCTTAGGGCATGTGCTGGACAACTATCCCCAGTCTTCACCGACATTTTCAATCTCTCACTGGCCCAGGGTGTTGTCCCCACTTGCCTCAAGACATCAACCATCGTGCCAGTGCCCAAACAGTCAGCCACAGGGAGTCTCAACGGTTTCCGCCCAGTGGCACTCACCCCTGTCAATGCTAAGTGCTTTGAGCGGCTGATCTTGGCTCACCTCAAAGCCAGCCTCCCCCCCCACACTGGACCCCCATCAGTTTGCCTACCGGACCAACAGGTCTACAGAGGACGCCATATCGGCGGCCCTACACTCTGCCCTGACCCATCTGGACAACAACAACTCCTACATCAGGATGCTGTTCATTGATTTCAGCTCTGCCTTTAACACTGTCATCCCCACCAGCTTGATCACCAAACTCAGCGGACTTGGCATCTCCACCTCCCTCTGCAACTGGACACTGGATTTCCTCACCAACAGACCACAGTCTGTCAGGTTCAACAACCTCACCTCCTCCACTATAACACTGGTAAGTTTATTTTTTAATGAAAAAACTGTTATATAACCCTTTCTCTTAATCTCCAAAAAAGGCTTTGTTTTTTATCTTAAATTATATTTTAATTATTTATTGAAGATTTTGGAATGTTTTGTATATTTAATGATAAAGTACTATATTTTTCGCGTGCCACAGGGCTGTGTGCTCAGCCCTCTCCTCTACTCCCTCTTCACTCACGACTGCATCCCTAAGTACGGATCCAACGCCATCATTAAGTTTGCTGACGACACCACGGTCGTAGGACTGATCAGTGACAACGATGAGTCAGCCTACCGAGAGGAGGTCCAGCACCTGACAACCTGGTGTGCCAACAATAACCTCGTCCTCAACTCCAAGAAGACGAAGGAAATTATTGTTGACTTCAGGAAGGTCAGAGGAGGCAGACATACCCCCATCCATATAAACGGGACTGAGGTGGAGCGCGTCTCCAGCTACAAATTCCTCGGGGTACATATCTCGGAGGATTTGTCCTGGTCCCTCAACACCTCCAAGCTGATCAAAAAGGCACAGCAGCGCCTTTACTTCCTGAGGAGGCTCAAGAAAGCCCACCTGTCCCCCCAGATCCTGACCAACTTCTACCGCTGTACCATCGAGAGCATCCTGACCGCCTGCTTCACGGTATGGTACAGCAGCTGCACTGTGGCGGACAGGAAGGCACTACAACAGGTGGTGAAAACCGCGCAGCACATCATCGGTGCCCTGCTCCCTGCCATGGATGCCCTCCACCGCAAACGGTGTCTGAGACGGGCTGGGAAGATCATTAAAGACCCCTCCCACCCCAACCATGGACTGTTTGCCCTCCTCCCATCAGGGAGGCGGTACAGGAGCCTCAGGTCTCGTACCAGTAGGATGAGGAACAGCTTCTACAATTATACCATCACATTGCTGAACTCGGAGTCCCGCCGATAGATTTCTCCGGTCCCTCCGTCCCCATTGTTTAATTATTCTGTATTTTTGATTATTCTGTACCTTCTTTTTTTTTAATTTCTATATGCACTACTACTACGGACTGACGCAAAACTGCATTTCGTTGTACCCATACTCAGTATTTGTGCAATGACATTAAAGTTGAATTGAATTGAATTGAATTGTGTAGGATAGTGCTGGTGTACAGGGTGGGATTGTGTGGTCTGGAGCATGGGAGGCTGAGGGGAGACCTGATAAGAGTGCACTGGATGAGAGCAACGAGAGCTCAGCACTTCAACTCCCCCTCCCATTCCCAATCTGACCTTTCTGTCCTGGGCCTCCTCCATTGTCAGTGAGGCCCAGCGCGAATTGGAGGAACAGCACCTCATATTTCACTTGGGTACCTTACACCCCAACGGTATGAACATAGACTTCTCTAACTTCAAATGGCCCCTGATTTTCCTCTCTCCAAACCCACCCCCTTCCCAGTTCTCCCACCAGTCTTACTGTCTCCGACTACATTCTATCTCCATCCCGCCCACTCCCGTGACATCAGTCTGAAGAAGGGTCTCGACACGAAACGTCGCCCATTCCTTCTCTCCAGAGATGCTGCCTGCCCCGCTGAGTTACTCCAGCATTTTGTGTCTACCTGCTAATTAATTTATCTTGTGGCCAAAGCTTCTTGCATTGAGATGGAAAACATTTCGTCATAACCTTTTTACCATTTCCTCTGAGTGAACAATTTTTACTGATGCATTCAAGCATCCCAGTCTCTTTCCTTTGCTGACAATCTGACCTCTCCCCCCTTCCCCTAGGGAACACCATGCACCTCCCCCACTGATTATTACATTCCCCTCCCTAAACCTTTCAAAAGCCACCTCTTGCCTTTAGTTTAAAATCTTGGTTATTCCTCCAAAGTTAACCCTTTGTATGAAGTCTAATAACTCACATGGATTGTCTATTGGCCACAGAGATCCTACATTTGATCATTTGATCGTTTATCGAAAATGGTTTCATGGTGCTTTTATTGACACGGTGAAATTATTTTCTTATATACAGTCCAGCAAAGTGTTCCTACACTTAAACACATCCTCGATTGGCAACTGTACAGAAATAGTCTACTGAGCCCGCAGGGAAGAGGCGTCATGTTTTGGCTCCATTTTCAAAGTCCAATCCAGTCCGCACTGTAGTTAGTAAGAGCAGTGTCTGATTCAGGCAAGTCCCAGGCTGCTGCATGGCCTCCAGCCGTTGCCATCCTTGGACACCTCGTCCCTCTCCTCGCCCGTCCACCTTTATGCCCCGGGGGTGCCTCCCGCAGCTGACCACGAGGGCACGGCAGGCCAGACCCCGGTTCCCTCTCTTGTCCTATTGGCCTCACTCCTCACCAGTCACGTTCACCATCGTCGTCACCGGCTCCACCCTTCCGGTCTACGGTCTTCGGTGGATGAACAAGGGTCGGCGGCGGGCTCCCGCCCTCTGGCCATGGTCCACTGGGTCCTCTGACTGATCTCATCTCTTGCTTCAGCACACCAAATGCTGGAGAAACTCAGTGGGTCAGGCAACATCTGTGGAGGAAATGGGCAGACGACGTTTCGGATCAGGAACCCTTCTTCAAACTCAAGAAGGTCTTTGGACCAATCAGTTGCACCGTGGGGATTAATATTCAATTCACAAATCTTTATGATGCAGTTCACCAAATCTTAACACTTCTTCAGTGTGGAGTCCAAGATGCCCCATCTTTATTGTCCCACCTGTCCACGTTTGGCCTAAATCCCTCTAAAACTGAATCCCTCTGTCTGAAGAAGGGTCCCAACCCGAAATGTCCAAAGATGCTGCCTGACCCGCAGAGTTACTCCAGCACTTTGTGTCTATCTTTGGTATAGACCGACATCTGCAGTTCTTTGTTCTGCCCTGTAAAACTTTCATATCCATGTACTTCTCCAAGCGTTTTTTAAATGTTGTCATTGTTCCTGCCTTAATTACCTTCACTGTACCCTCCATGTGAAAATGGTGCCCTTTGGGTTCCTATTAAATCTTTCCCCTCTCATCTTAAACCTATGACTTCTGGTTCTTGATTCCCCTACCTTGTGTAAAAGACTGTATTCACCCTATCTATTCCCCTCATGATTTTCTACATCTCTATAAGATCACCCCTCAGCCTCCTGTGCTCCAAGAAATAAAATCTTAGCCTGCCCAACACCTCCCTATAGCTCAGGCCCTCGAGCCCTGGCAACATCCTCATAAATCTCTGCACCCTTTCCAGCATAATGGCATCTTACCTAGAGCAGGGTGACTAAAACTGAACACAGTATTCCAAGTGTGGCCTTACCACCTCTTGTACAACTGTAACTTACCGTCATGGCTTCTATACTCAACTGCCTCCTCCGGCAGCTCGTTCCATATACCCACCATCCTACTGCCTGACCCACTGAGTTCCTCCAGGAATTTGTTTGTTCAAGATTTCAACATCTGCAGTCTCCTGTGTCTCCATGAACTCTTGCTGACTATCGTCTGGAAATAGAACTTACATTTATTTTTCTTTATTCGTCCCTGAACTATGTTTGGCAACATTTCCAGAGGCTCAAAGTGCTGGAGTAACTCAGCGGGTCAGGCAGCATCCCTGGGGAGCATGGATAGTTGACGCTTCGGGTCAAGACCCTTCTTCAGGCTGGTTCCAGACTTCAGAGAAAAATCAGATTCTGCTCAAATTCTCCCAGGCATTTTTAAAGACGTTTTTAATCTCGTAGCAGTAATAATAAAATGTTTCTGGATATTTACTCATAAGGTTGATTTAACTTGGTGTTCATCTTCAGCATGGACATGGTGGGCCAAAGGGCCTGTTCCTGTGCTGTACTGTTCTGGAAGTCCTGTGAGGTGTGTGGGAACGACGTTACCCTCTGTCAGTGTGACTGGGTGCAGGTTATCTACATCTCTGGGCATCTTGCTCTGCCTCAGTTGATTGTTCCCTTTCCTGCAGGCAGCACTGTGGCGCAGCGGGTAGAGCAGCTGCTTACAGCGTCAGGGACCTGGCTTCGATCCTGACCTCTGGCACTGTCAGCCGCGTGGAGACGTGAGGGCTACTGTCCCTCTGTAAAGTTGCTCCTAGTGTAGGCAGTGGATGAGAAAGTGGAAAACATGGAACTAGAGTGAACGGGTGATTGATGGTTGCCGTGGACTCGGTGGGCCGTTTCCATCTTGTATCTCTAAGCTAAACAAATATATGGGACAATAAAATGGGACCAGTGTGTTTGTAGGCCAGCACAATCTCAATGGGCCGAAGGGCCTGTTTCTGTGCTGTATCTCTAAACAAAAACTAATATATGGGACAATAAAATGGGACTAGTTGTTTGAAACATAGAAACATAGAAAATAGGTGCAGGAGGAGGCCATTCGGCCCTTCAAGCCAGCACCACCATTAATTGTGATTTGTGATTTGAAGGCTAGCACAATCTCGACGGGCCGAAGAGTCTGTTTCAGTGTTGTGTATCCTTATGACATGGTAGCTCCATCTCTCCCTGCTCTTCAGCTGAAAGGCGTCTCCAGTGTGACCACTTGGCAGTTGTTTGTTATTCCAGATATTGCATAACCGTGGTATTTTGCAGCTTTTTGAGAGATTGCGTGTTGTATTCGCAGCAGCAGCAGCAGCAGCAGCAGTTTGGCGAGTCTCGGTGGGTTGGGGATGGGTGGGGCTGTGTTCTGCAGGCATTATGAGGGTTTGAGGATCAGGTCTCAGCAGTGCTGGGGTTCACCAGATGCCCCTGCCACCAGAAAGGTGGGAAAACTGGACTCATACTTGGATCATTTGGACTGAGCTTCCCGATGCCAGCTCGGACCAAACTCACTGGGAAATTCCTGAGGTTTTTTTGGAAGACAGGAATCCAAGCCAACCATTAGCCCCGATGGGAATACACAGGCATGCTTCCCAGCAACTGAGATTTCCCATGCATATATTAGCACGTGGGCTGGTTGCATCACAGCCTGGTTTGGCAACTCGGACGGCCAGCAAGGAAGGAGACTACAGAGACACACGGACATTGCCCAGTCCATCACAGGCACTGACCTCCCCACCATCGGGCATTGAGTATAAGAGTCAGGAAGTCATGTTGTAGTTTATAGGACTTTAATTAAGCTGCATTTAGAATATTTTGAGCAAGCCTTCTCAATTACTGCAGTCCTTCGAATGCTATGCCAACCTTCATTGGTTTGGGGCGTAGAGTATAAGAGTCATGAAGTCATGGTGCAGCTTTATAGGACTTTAAATAAGCTGCATTTAGAGCATTGCGTGCAGTTCTGCCGGCCAAATTACAGGACGATGTGGAGGCTTTCAGGAGAGTGCAGAGGAAGTCTACCAGAATGCTGCCTGGGTTAGAGGGTACTGGTTACAGGGAAAGGTTGGACAGATTTTGATTGTTTTCTCTGGAGTTGAGAAGAGACCTGATAGAAGTGTGTAAAATGATGAGGCACAAGAAGGGTGGACAGTCAGAACCTTCTCCCTAGTGTGGAAATGTCAAAAACTGGAGAGCTTAGCTTTGAGGTAAGCGGGCAAAGGTTAATGGAAAAGTATGGGGTTGGTTATTTTACACAGGTGGGTGCCTGTAATGTGCTGCCAGGGGTGGTGGTGGGGGTAGATATGATAGTGGTGTTAAAGATGCTTTTACATGTACTTGCATGCAGTGGAGGGATATGGATCACGTGCAGGCAGAGATTAGTTTAAGCTAGCATCATGTTGGGAATGGACATCGTGGGCTGAAGGGCCTGTTCCTGTGCTGTACTGTACTGTGTTCTGCTCAACTGCTCTCCTCCCCACAGAAAAAGGGTAAAGGCAGACTTGCAATCCTTACAAAAACAAGGCATTGGAGCTGGGCATGGGTCGAGGAGCTGGTTACTGCCCGCAGTGAGTGACGTGACAGAGATCAGGTGCGGAGAGGGGGGAAGCTTCATGTTTCAGGTCGATGGCCCTTCACCAGATGGACGGCACCTGATGCTCGCAAGAATTCAGGCAAAGAGAGAAAGATAAAGAAAGGGAAGATAAAGTTACATCTCAGGGTTCCCTGCTGGCCAGGTGGTGTCGACTAGAGGGAGAGAGGACGACATCACTTTACCAGACCGACACTCTGCTCAATCTGCAGGGACTGCCCCGAGCTCTGGGCTCCTGACTTCCCCAACCTCCATCGATCCCTGACCTCTCTGCCTGTGGTGTGTTGCGTGGAATTCGGCATAGGCTCAGCAACGCCCAGTGGTGAGGTTAGCCATTTCAGTAATCAGCATTGCCAGCTTTCAGCGCGGCACAGTGCCGCAGCAGTAGAGTTGCTGCTTTACAGCACCAGAGACCCGGGTTTGATCCTGACTACGTACGGGTGGTGTTTGCGCAGAGTTTGCACGTTCCCCCTGCGAACATGTGGATTTCCTCCGGGGGGCTGCGGCTTCCTTCCACACTCCAAAGACGTGCAGATTTGTAGGTTAACTGGCTTCTGTAAATTGTCCGTAGTATGTAGGACAGAGCTAGTGTATGGGGTGATTGCTGGTTGGTGTGGACTTGGTGCGCCAAAGGACCTGATTCCATGCTGTATTTCTGAAATAAATTAATCTACACTTTGCTTCAGAACCTGCAGAGTACATGGATAGGAAAGGTTTAGATGCCTACAGGACGCACGAACATAGATGGGACAGGTGTGGACAAGGTGGGCCAAAGTGCTTGTTTCCGTGCTGTATGGCTCTATGACACTGACAACACCGTGTATCCCTTTGGCAATACGGAACCTTGAGATTAAACAGGAAACAAATATTTCCATGGCCTCAGCCCATGACGAGAATAGTTACCCTTGAGGAGCCTTCACGCCCACGTTGGTTTTGCAGCCTGTCACCACAGCCTCCCGAGAAGGTCCAGCCTCAAGAGCTCAATGACAACTCCAAGGTCAGAGGCACTCATTGGCCTTATCTGCACATGGGTTATGATTGGTGAGAATGTAGGTAAAAGGGGCTTCTGGAATAAACGGAACACAAGATGTCTGGTTCAGCTAAGTGTTGTTTGCTCTTTACATTCTGTCGTGGGATTCAGTAGATCTCTGCAACTGGTGACCCCGTTACTACGCGCGACCTTCCACTTACTCACGGAATGTATGAGGATAAAAGTGACACGGTGTCAGTCGACAAAGTCAAACTTGACGTCCCAACTTTTAAAAACCAACGCAAGAGCGTGGTTGTCAATACTAGAAGCTCGATTTCACCCCCTCAATGTCACGAGCCAATGGACAAAATTTGGGTTCCTAGCAGCTCATCTTCCAGAGCAGATCGCATGGGAAGAAATGATGCCATATGACGTGCTTAAATCCGCTATCTTGGAGCGAACGCGGCCCTCGAAGCAAGCTCGCATTTCGGAGTTGCTAGGGGATGATAATCTCAGCGATAGGAGACCATCACAAATGCTGCGGAGATGGCCGCAGGCTGGCGGTAGACGAAAAGATTGATGGCGATGTCTGGAAACAAGATTCTCCACTGCATGTCTACTCGGGTGCAGGGGCACCTGATATGTATGTTTGGGTACGAACCGGATTCGAACAACTGCGTATCACCCACAAGCGAACGGCCTGATTGAAATGTTCCATCGCCAGTTGAAGGCCGCTCTGGCAGCCGAAGGAGACGCGTCGAACTGGAGTGGACGGTTGCCTCTGGTTCTGCTTGGCATTTGTACAGCGGTGAAAGCAGACCTAGGATAATCCTTGGTGGAAATGGGTTACGGCACAACTCCGAAGTTGCCCGGCGAATTTGTCAAACCAATCCCCAGAAAACAGATCCTATGATCCAAGCAGGTATGTAGATCGATTACGGTGAACTATGCAGCTGTTCAGGCCAACACCGACACGGTGAACACCTACAATGGTCTTCTACGTGCCTGCTGACCTCCAAAGCTGCACACATGTTTTGGTCCGTCATGACGCCGTCTGCCGACCTCTTCAGCAAGCATACGATGGCCCTTACCAAGTCACCCAACGCCTACCCAAAAGTTTTGTGATCTATCGGAACGGCAAAACTGACACTGCATCCGTTGACCGGTTAAAGCCAGCATCAGTAGAGAACCAACCGACTACCTCACCCACTGAACCAGCAAAGTCACAAGACCCCAACACTTCCTGTCAAAGACCTCCCACACTGCAGTACCAAACAAGATCAGGCCGTAAAATCAACCCGCCAGCCCCGTACGGGGCAGGACAAAGCCAGGCAGTCGCCACCTGGTATGACCGAGGTGGCTGAGGGAGGAGCTGTGGCGCCTTCACGCCCACATTGGTTTTGCATACAGCCTGTCACCGCTGACTCGCCACCAACCTCACGAGAAGGTCCAGTCACAAGAGCTCATTAACAACCCCAAGGTCTGACGCACTAATTGGCCTTGTCTGCACGGGTTACGATTGATGAGAATGCAGTTAAGAGGGGCTTCTGGAATGAACGAGATACAAGGTGTCTGGCTCAGCTAAGTGCCACTTGTTCTTTGCTTTCTGTCGTGGGATTCAGTAGATCCTACACCCTCATAAAAAATACATAAAGTTCTGGAGTAACTGAGTGGGTCAGGGCGCATCTCTGGAGAACATGGACAGGTGACGTTTCAGATCGGGACCCTTCTTCAGACTGAAGAGCAGATTATCCAGTGATTACCATGTCTGTGATTATCGATCACCCCTTCACACTAGTTCTACATTATCCCACTTTCACATCTATGAAACTCATAATCTTACACATTTCTCTCAGGCCTCCCCTCAGACGCCTTCGATCCAGGGATAACATGCCCAACCTGCCTGAGCTCTCTTGCAACTAAAGTATCTTAATAATAATAATAATGCATTTTATTTGCTGGCGCCTTTCTGGACACCCAAGGACACCTTACAGGACATAAAATCACAATACATTTATCAATATTAAAATCAAGTTGATTAAAAACAAAAAACAAAAAAAAAAGACACAAAACATTTTAAGTCATTAAAATCAGGGTGAAGATGGTGGAAGTTATGTCGGGTATGCTAATCTAAACAGGTGTGTTTTGAGTTGTGATTTGAATTGATCGATAGTGTCCAGGTGACGGATGGGAGGTGGGAGAGTGTTCCAGAGATGTGGGGCAGAGCAGCTGAAGGCTCTGGCACCCATGGTGCTGAGTCTAAATGTGGGGACAGTTAAAATTGCAGCTGAGAAGGAACGAAGTGACCGGGAAGGAGTGTATGGTAGCAGCAGGTCAGAGAGGTATTGGGGAGCAAGGTGGTGTAGGGCTTTGAAGGTCAGCAGTAAAATCTTGTAGTTAATCCGGTGGTGCACAGGGAGCCAGTGGAGCTGAGTGAGGATAGGTGTGATGTGGTCCGATGATCTGGTGCGGGTGATGATCCGGGCTGCAGAGTTCTGAATGCATTGGAGGCGATGAAGAAGTTTATTGGAGGTGCAAGTGAGGAGGGCGTTGCAGTAATCGATGCGGGATGTGACCAGAGCGTGGATGAGGACTTTTGTATTGTTTTTGGAGAGGGAGGGGCGGAGTCTGGAGATGTTGCGGAGATGAAAGTATGTAGAGCGTGTGATATTGCTGATGTGGGGGCCAAAGGAAAGTGTACTGTCCAGAATGACGCCGAGACTTTTGACATGGGAGGAGGTGGGTATGGGTGAGCCATCAACTGAAATGGTGAACGGGTGGGTTTTGGAGAGTGTGGACTTTGAGCCAATTAACATGATTTCTGTTTTATTTCCATTGAGTTTTAGAAGGTTGAGTGACATCCAGTTGCTGATAGCTTGAAGACAGGTGGTGAGGGCAGTTGGGGGAAGGGAGGTGTTTGGTTTTGTGGAGAGGTAAAGTTGTGTATCATCGGCGTAGCAGTGAAAATTGATTCCAAAATGACGGAGAATATTGCCAAGAGGTTGAATATAGATGATAAAAAGCAGTGGCCCCAGCACCGATCCCTGAGGAACACCATGGGTGACTGTGGCAGTTGTGGATGTGACTTTATTTCCCTGGATGAACTGTTTTCTGTCGTGTAGATAGGACCTGAACCAAAGTAGTGCATTGTTGTTGATGCCGGTGGCAGATAGACGTTCCAGAAGAATTGGGTGGGAGATGGTGTCAAAGGCTGCTGTGAGGTCGAGGAGGATCAGGATGGATAAGTGGCCGGTGTCAGCTGCGAGAAGGAGATCATTTGTAATTTTTACCAAGGCTGTTTCAGTGCTGTGATTGTGGCGAAAACCGGACTGAAATGGTTCATAGAGGTTATTGTTTTGAAGGTGGACTTGAAGTTGTGTCGCTACTGTCCTTTCCAGAAGTTTAGTGATGAATGGGAGGTTGGAGATGGGGGCGGTAGTTATTTGGATTGTTTGGATCAGAACCTGTTTTTTTTTAGAATCGGGGTGACAGAAGCTGTTTTGAGAGATGTAGGGACAGTAGCAGTTGATAGGGAGGAGTTAATTATGGACGTTATGATGGGTGAGATAGAGGGCAGACAGGATTTAACCAGGACAGTAGGGATGGGATCAAGCAAGCAGGAGGAGTTCTTGGACTTGGTGATGAGTTTAGTTATTTCTTCGACTGTTGGAAGCTGGAAAGTAGATAAGGTGGAGAGTGGGGAGTCCAGTGTGGAAGTCCAGGGTGGGCTGTTGTGAACAGAAGCTGAGAAAGAGTTCAATTGGTGATGAATGCTGGTGATTTTGGTACTGAAGAAGTCCAAAAACGTATTACACTGAGCAGTGGAGGTGAGGTGATTCGAGGTTTCAGGAGGCTTAAGTAGTTTGTTGACAGTGGAGAATAAAGTCCGAGTGTTATTTTCACTGTTGTTGATGATGTTGGAGTAGTAGGAGGATTTAGCAGCAGTCAGGGCATTTTTATATGAGAGAAGATGATCTGTATGCATTTGGTGGTGAATAGTTAGTCCAGTTTTCTTTGTAAGTCTCTCCAGACGCCGGCCCACCATTTTCATATGGCGGAGTTCAGGAGTGTACCAGGGAGATGACCTGCTAAAAGAGACTGTACGGGTTTTCAAAGGAGCCAAGGAGTTTAATGAGTGGGATAAACAGTCATTGTAGTGATCAACCAGGTTAGCAATGCAGAGTGGGGGGGAAGTAGGATGAAGAGAGTTACTGATTAGTCTGTTGAGCTCCACTTGATTAATGTTTTTCAGATTACGGAAGGATATGGTGCGCTTCAGATTGCGTTTAGGGAGTGGCAGATTAATATCAAAAAGGACAGTTTTATGGTCTGCAATGGGAAGCTCTGTAGATTTAAGATTGTATGGTGTCACTCCAGGCAACGTCCTGGTGAATCTCCTCAGCGCTTTCTCCAATGCAACCAGATCTTTCCTGCAGTGTGGGACCAGAACTGTACACAATGCTCCGAGTTCAGTCAAAAATGTGTTTTGTAAAGTTGCAACATGTATTCTCAACCTCTATATTCTATGCTCCACCTTATTAAAAAACAAGCATCCCACACACTTTCATCTCCACCTGTAGGGATACCTTCAAGGAACTGTGTCCATGTTCCTCCCCTCTGTTATCAGGCTTCTGAACGGTCCTTCCATAAGCTAGGGTACTGTCCGATTCACCTCTACCTCGTTGTGGACATTGGACTAATGCCCCTGTCCCACTTAGGAAACCTGAACGGAAATCTCTGGAGACTTTGTGCCCCACCCAAGGTTTCCGTGCAGTTTCCGGAGGTTTTTGTCAGTCTCCCTACCTGCTTCCACTACCTGCAACCTCCAGTAACCACCTACAACCTCCGGGAACCGCACGGAAACCTTGGGTGGGGCGCAAAGTCTCCAGAGGCTTCCGTTCAGGTTTCCTAAGTGGGACAGAGGCATTCGTCTCTGGAACTGGTGCACTACAATGCTGCAAACTATAATCTGCACTCTGTATCTTCCCCTTTGCTCCACCTGTTGAGTTTGACTTAAGTGCATTTATGTACGGTGTATCTTAACTGTTTGGATAGCACGTGAAATAAAGCTTTTCACTGTACCTCAGTGCATGTGATAATAATCAACTGAAACCTAAATATGTAGATGACGAATCTCTTGCATTCTTTCCATCTTTTCACCAGTCTGTACTCCCACGTTCCACGTTGCATTTCTTTATCAACTCCTCAGCCCTTATTTGCTGAGTGTTTAGCCTTTTCCCAATCGGGCTATTTCTGGCATGGTGATAAACGCTTCCTTTGATGTCAAGCTAAATTTAATTTCTCCAGTCAGCCACAGGCAGACCACTTCTGATGGGTTTTAGACGAATGGATCTATTTTTGCAAATTCAGCATTATTGTTTGAAGTGCTAGCCTGTCATGTTTTTCAATGCCTCCTTGTAGTCAATGGCAGCCCACCTCTCTCATAGTTTGTCTTCGATGACTTAAATTCCTTGGTTCAGATTAAACACATCACGTTTGGGGTAACATTCTATCATGTCGTGATCAGTTCCCCCTCTCATCAACCTTTTCCCCGAGCTGGTCTCTCAATACATTGATCCTCATACCTATCCACTTTATTACCACTAATGAATCCAGTTTATACATTGGTGAAAGTCTACCATAATTACTTAACAACATCTGTGATATGCACCACTAATTTCCTGATTCATGCTGCACCCATTATTACGAACACTATTTACTGACCTTTGACCCAAATTAATTCTAATTCCACATCATAAACATAGAGTCATATAGCACAGAAACCTAGGTCCAACTCGTCCATGCCGATAAGAATATCGTCCCATTTGCCCACCTTTGGCTCATAACCATCTCATCCTTTCCAATCCATGTATCTGTCAAGTATAAATGTTATTGTACCCGCCTCAACTACTAATCTGGCTGTTCGTTCCATATACCCAACCTCTATGTGAAAGAGGTGCCCCTCAGGTTCCTATTAAATCTTTCCCCTCTCACCATAAACCTATATCCGCTGGTTCTTGATTCCCCACCCTTGGAAAAAGACTGTGCCTTCAATATTTCTAGTCCGTTCGTGTTTGTATACACCTCCATACGATTACCCCTCAGCCTCCTGCACGCCAAGGAATAAAATCCTCCTGTTCCCTATAGCTCTGGCCCTCGGGTCCCGGCAGATATCCTCGTAAATCTTCTCTGCACTTTCCCCAGCTTAATGACATCTTTCCAAACATCTTCAGACCAAAACTGAACACAATATTGCAATAGTTAAGTCAAGACAAGTTGAGTTTATTGTCCTCTCACAAGTAGGGTGCAGTACAGGAACAATGAAAATCTAGACAACACAGAAACATCAATTAAACGTAATTAAAAAAAACAAAAAACATAGAAACATAGAAAACAGGTGCAGGAGTAGGCCATTCGGCCCTTCGAGCCTGCACCGCCATTCAATATGATCATGGCTGATCATCCAACTCAGTATCTTGTACCTGCCTTCTCGCCATACCCCCTGATCCCTTTAGCCACAAGGGCCACATCTAACTCCCTCTTAAATATAGCCAATGAACTGGCCTCAACTACCTTCTGTGGCAGAGAATTCCAGAGATTCACCACTCTCTGTGTGAAAAATGTTTTCCTCATCTCGGTCCTCAAAGATTTCCCCCTTATCCTTAAACTGTGACCCCTTGTTCTGGACTTCCAACCCCTTAAGAATTTTGTAAGTTTCTATAAGATCCCCCCTCAATCTTCTAAATTCTAGCGAGTACAAGCCGAGTCTATCCAGTCTTTCTTCATATGAAAGTCCTGACATCCCAGGAATCAGTCTGGTGAACCTTCTCTGTACTCCCTCTATGGCAAGAATGTCTTTCCTCAGATTAGGAGACCAAAACTGTACGCAATACTCCAGGTGTGGTCTCACCAAGACCCTGTACAACTGCAGTAGAACCTCCCCGCTCCTATACTCAAATCCTTTTGCTATGAATGCTAACATACCATTCGCTTTCTTCACTGCCTGCTGCACCTGCATGCCTACTTTTAATGACTGGTGTACCATGACACCCAGGTCTCGTTGCATCTCTCCTTTTCCTAATCGGCCACCATTCAGATGATAGTCTACTTTCCTGTTTTTGCCACCAAAGTGGATAACCTCACATTTATCCACATTATACTGCATCTGCCATGCATTTGCCCACTCACCCAGCCTATCCAAGTCACCTTGCAGCCTCCTAGCATCCTCCTCACAGCTAACACTGCCCCCCAGCTTCGTGTCATCCGCAAACCTGGAGATGTTGCATTCTATTCCCTCGTCCAGATCATTAATATATATTGTAAATAGCTGGGGTCCCAGCACTGAGCCTTGCGGTACCCCACTAGTCACTGCCTGCCATTGTGAAAAGGACCCGTTTACTCCTACTCTTTGCTTCCTGTCTGCCAGCCAGTTCTCCATCCACATCAATACTGAACCCCCCAATACCGTGTGCTTTACGTTTGAATACTAATCTCTTATGTGGGACCTTGTCGAAAGCCTTCTGGAAGTCCAGATATAACACATCCACATAACAAGACATTAATGCAAAACACAATCAGGAAATGTCCACGGCAGTGCAAGAGATTGTCCATAGAGCTCCGTTGCCGAGGGAGGATTAGGGTCGGTTTAAGGACCTGGAGGTTGTAGGAAAGTCGCTGTTCCTGAACCTGGTGGTGTGGGCCTTCAGGCTTTGTACCTCCTGCCCGACAGTAGCAGTGTGAAGAGGGCATGGCCCGGATGGTGGGGATCCTTGATGATAGATGCTGCCTTCTTGAGGCAGTGCCTGGTGTCGATGCTGTTGATGGTGGGGAGGGCTGTGCCAGTGACAATGCTGATGATGGTGGGGGAGCTGTGCCAGTGATGGACCGGGATGAGTCCACCACTCTCTGCAGCCCCTTGCGTTCCTGTGTGTTGGGATTGCTACGCTCCAAAGAAAAAGCCCCCTCTCACCCTGGCCACAAACTCTTTGAATCACTTCCCTCTGGAAGGCGATTGTCAAAGCTGCCACAGCCAGACATAAAAACAGTTATTATCCACGAGTAGTTGCTCTACTCAACAGCCAAAAATCTGTAGCCTCCCTTTGATCTGGTATTTTGTTGGTTCACATGCTTGATCAATGGTGTGTTTTATCATTAATGTTTTATTATTATTAATATTTAGTGTTTTCTGAGTCATTCGTAACTGGCACTGTATGTCATGTTGTTACTTGTGGGCGGAGCACCAAGGCAAATTCCTTGTATGTGAATACTTGGCCAATAAACGTACTTACTTAAAAAAAGTCCCAGCCTATCAAACCTCTCCCTATAACTCAAACCCACAAGCCAGGGTAACATCCTGCGCCCTTTCTAACTTCCTACCTGTAGCTGGGCAACCAGAACTGCACACAGTACTCAAGTCTGGTCTCACCAACGTCTTGTACAGCTGCATCACGATGCCTCAACCTTTGTACTCAATGCCCTTCTCAATGAAGGCCATCTTCACCACTCTGTCCACTTGGCTCACCATGTTCAGGAAACCGTGGTCCTGTACCCCCAGATCTCTTTGTTCTGCAACCCTCTCCAGGGCTCTGCCATTTACTGTGTAAGTTGATGCAGTGGGTCGGCACGGTGGCACAGCAGTAGAGTTGCTGCCTCATAGCGTCAAAGACCCGGGTTTGATCCTAACTACGGGTGCCGTCTGTACGGAGTTTGTACGTTCTCCCTGTGATTGCGTACAGTTTTGGTCTCCTAATCTGAGGGAAGACATTGTTGCCATAGAGGGAGTGCAGAGAAGGTTCACCAGACTGATTCCTGGGATGGCAGGACTTTCATATGAAGAAAGACTGGATAGACTCGGCTTGTACTCGCTAGAATTTAGAAGATTGAGGAGGGATCTTATAGAAACGTACAAAATTCTTAAGGGACAGGCTAGATGCAGGAAGATTTTTCCCGATGTTGGGGAAGTCCAGAACAAGGGGTCACAGTTTAAGGATAATGGGGAAATCTTTTAGGACTGAGATGAGAAAAACATTTTTTACACAAGAGAGAGTGGTGAATCTCTTGAATTCTCTGCCACAGAATGTAGTTGAGGCCAGTTCATTGTCTATATTTAAGAGGGAGTTAGATGTGGCCCTTGTGGCTAAAGGGATCAGGGGGTATGGAGAGAAGGCAGGTACAGGATACTGAGTTGGATGATCAGCCATGATCATATCGAATGGCGGTGCAGGCTCGAAGGGCCGAATGGCCTACTCCTGCACCTATTTTCTATGTTTCTATAATTGCTCCGGTTTCCTCCCACATCCCAAAGACGTACAGGTTTGTAGGTTGAGTGACTTCAGTAAAAATTATAAATTGTGCCTAGTGTATAGGATAGTGCTAGTGTATGGGGATCGCTGGTCGGTGCGAACTCGGTGGGCCGAAGGGCCTGGTGCCACACTATCTCTAAACTAAACTAAAAGTGAGTCCTGCCCTGGTTTGACATATCAAACTGCAAACACACTTGTCAGAGTAAAATTCCATTAACCATTCCTTGGTCCACCTTGCCAACCGATCTAGATCCTGTTATGAACTTAGATATCTATCCTCCACTGTCCAAAGGGTTATTTAGACTACTGTCAGCATCCTCTTACAATATTTGCTTCATTTGTAGCTGCTCTACCAAGCCCACTGATTACCTATTAATGTCGCTAAATTGAAGGTTGACACAAAATGCTGGAGTAACTCAGCGGGCAGGCAGCATCTCAATTATTCAGCAATGCTCTGGTATCGAGTGTACCTTCACCCTCCTCCATTGGAAGCTCCATTTCCACTCCATTTCCACTGTATCGAACGGCCCTTTGATAGACGGTGAAACGATGATATTCAGGGATGTGCGGGCAGGCTAGTGGAGCACGGAGATAGAGAGAGGATTGGAGTGTTTAGTTCAGCTTAGTTTAGAGATACAACACGGAAACAGGCTCTTCAGCCCACCGAGTCCACGCCGACTATCGATCTCCCATTCCCACTGTTCTCTAATCGATGTTATCCCACTTTCCCATTCACTCCATACACACTAGGGGCAATTGACAGAAGCCAGTTAATCCGACAAACCTACACGTCTTTGGGATGTGGGAGGTGACCAGAGCACCAGGCGGAAACCCGTGCGGTCACAGGGAGAACGTGCAAACTCCACATTACAGACAGCACCCGAGGTCAGGATCGAACTCGAGTCCCTGGCGCTGGGAGGCAGCAGCTCTACCTGCTGCGCCACAGTGCCTCCCAACTTGCCGGGGCTTGGGAATTGCAGATGTGACTTGTTTACTTCAGAACAGAGGAGGATGAAGAGAGTTGTAGTGGAGTTGTATAAAATCATGAGTTGAGATGGGGTAAATAGAGATCCTCTTACCCTGGCCAGGATGCTCAAACATCCATGGGCAGAGACTTACATAGCAGGGCATCTTTTGGTAGCAAGTTCCAAAAGACCCACCACCCTCTTTGTATGGAAATAGTTGCACCCTCAGGTCGCACAGTGGCACATTGTAGAGTTATTAGCTCACAGGTGCAGAGACCGGAGTTTGATCCTGATGTCGGGTGCTGTCTGTTTGGGGGTTGCACGTTCTCCCTGTGACAGTGTGGGTTTTCTCCAGGGGTTCCGCTTTCCTCACACATCTCAAATATGCGCAGGTCTGTAGGTTAATCGGCCTCTGTAAATCGCCCCTAGTGTATAGGGAGTGGATGCAAAACTGGGATAACGTGGAACTGTTGTGATATTTGGTCAGGGTGGACTCAATGGTGGGCTGAAGGGTCTGTTTGGATGCTGAATCTGTCAGTTAAAGAAAATTAAAACTTCAAAGTTTGCTGATTTAGACCTTTACTTTAGACGTTAGAGATACAGTGTGGAAACAAGTCCTTCAGCCCCAACGAGTCAGTGCTGACTAGTGATTACCCAGTACTTTAGCACTATCCTACACACTCGGGCCAATTGACAAATTTTTCTCATTGTATCTCGAAACTAAACTAAAGTAAAGGCTCCTGGTAAATCTTGCCCCTCGCACCTTAAATCTATGTCCTAAGTTCAAGGAGCAGAATTAGCCCATTCGGCCCGTCATGTCTACTCTGCCATTGAATCATGGCTGATCTATCTTTCCTTCTCAACCCCATTCTCTTGCCTTCTCCCCATAACCCCTGACACCCTTACTAATCAAGAACCTGTCAATCTGCAACTTAATCCATTGACTTTGCCTCCACAGCCATCTGTGGTAATGGATTCCACAGGTTCACCACCCTCTGACTCAAGAAATTGCTCCTTATCTCCTTTCCAAAGGTATATATTTTCATTCTGAAAGAACCTCTGGTTCTTGATTCCCCTCGCCTGGGAAATGATTCCTCCTATGTATTCCCTTTATTGTTTTAAACACATGCACCGTTCCTTAGAGATGGTCCCAGCCAGTAACTGGAACTATTCATCAGGCAATGATTGCACAGTTGCCTGTCTATGAACCGGCCTCCAGGAATACTGAAGGACACTCTGCCATTCTGAAATAACAACAGAAGCTTTTAAAAATACTCAGCAGGTCAGGGTGGTTCAGTCGAGGAAGACAATGTTCCAGGTCGCTGTCCTGACAGAAGATTTAAACGTAAACTATTTATAAAAGATTCCAGAAAAGCAGGAGGCGGTGATTGCCATCAGCACAGGCTCTGGTCCACTGCGGAGAGACACCGTTCACAACAGAATTCTCCCAACTTCATAGCTCTCACATAATCACACTTTTTTAAAACAAAATTACAAGTATTCAATTATTTACAATATTAGTTGCACAAGAAACAATAACAAAATACCCTCCATCATAATACCACATTGGCAAGTATTCTTACTACTAAATTGACTAGATTACAATTAGACAATAATAGACAATAGGTGCAGGAGTAGGCCATTCGGCCCTTCGAGCCAGCAACGCCATTCAATGTGATCATGGCTGATCATCCCCCAATCAGTATCCCGTTCCTGCCTTCTCCCCATATCCCCTGACTCCGCTATTTTTAAGAGCCCTATCTAGCTCTCTCTTGAAAGCATCCAGAGAACCTGCCTCCACCGCCCTCTGAGGCAGAGATTTCCACTGACTCACCACTCTCTGTGAGAAAAAGTGTTTCCTCATCTCCGTTCTAAATGGCTTACTCCTTATTCTTAAACTGTGGCCCCTGGTTCTGGACTCCCCCAACATCGGGAACATGTTTCCTGCCTCTAGAGTATCCAAACCCTTAACAATTTTATGTTTCCATTCTGATCCAGGATACAGTTAGTCCCCAGCGGTGCCCCAGCGGTCCCAGAACCGCTCCATGGGTGCCGGTGGACACCGCATGTTCTTTTATCAAGGGACACCCTGGCACGGACCTAACCCCGGAAAAGGGGCAGGCAGGCAGCCCTCTTCTGCCTGGTGACATGACTCACGAATGGCTAGCTTGGCCAGGCCCAGGAGCAAACCAACCAGGACATCCTCTGCTCTACCCCCTTCCCTGCACACGGGATGCCCAAAGATGAGGATGGTGGGACTGGAGTGCTGCCAGAAAGCGAGAAGCAGCCCCTTCCAACATTCAAACGGGCTGCAACATCACGCACTCCATGTATACATGGAATACAGATTCTTCCAGCCCGCAGATGTGGCAGGTGGCTGGCTCAGGAATGTGTTGCGTG
Organism: Amblyraja radiata; assembly: GCF_010909765.2. Classification (NCBI taxonomy): domain Eukaryota; kingdom Metazoa; phylum Chordata; class Chondrichthyes; order Rajiformes; family Rajidae; genus Amblyraja; species Amblyraja radiata. The sequence continues at coordinate 26,285,172 of NC_045973.1, forward strand.
GGACTGCTCGGTGTAGTACTCTCCGACCCAGGTCCCCGGTGTAAAGGGGACTCACAATCACACTGATGCCGGGACTATCTCAGTCGATTACTGAAAATCGAGAAGACAGCAGCTGCTGGAAATTGGCAAAGGATACAGAGAATGCTGGGCACATTAAGCTGGTCAGGTGGCATCTGTGGAGAGAGAAACCTGTAACGTTTCAGACACAGCCAGACCATGGGGAGTGTGTCCAGCAGATCCAATTTATTTTTACACAGCATTGTGTAGTGGTGCATTCCCCCTCAGCACCACCCCTCCTACAGTACGGTGCTCCCCCAGTACCTCCCCCAGCGGGGCAGGTTTTTTATACAGGGGGTGGTGGGTGCCTGGAACGTGCTGCCAGGGGAGGTGGTGGAGGCAGATACAATAGTGGCGTTTAAGAGGCTTTTAGATCGGCTCGTGGATATACTGTGAATGGAGGGATATGAATCACGTGTAGGCAGTGTAGTTTAACTTGGCATCATGTTGGACACGGGAATTGTGGGCAGAAGGGCCTGTTCCCCGGCTGAACTGTTCTATGTTCACTGTCCAGACATCAGAGGTTTTCTGTGCAACAAACAACTGCTGGAGGAACAGCGGTTCAGGCAACATCTGTGGAGGGGAAGTTTGAAGAAGGGTCACGAACCAAAACATAGTCTGCCCGCTTCCTTTCACAAATGCTGCGTCTGTCTAGGAGTTTGTATTTGCTGAAGATATTGGCCAAACATCAAAGTGGGAATGAATGGATTGGCAGCCGTGACTAGTGGTGTATCACGAGGATCAGTGCGTGGATTGACAATGTGGATTAGCAATTGGCTGATGAGGCCAGCGACGTTAACTGGTAGAGCTGCTGCCTCATGGTGCCAGAGACATGGGTTTGATCCTGACCCTGGGTGCTGAGTGAGTGTTTAGTTTGCACATTCTCTCTGTGACTGCGTGGGATATCTCCAGTTTCCTCCCACATCCCAAAAGCCATTCGGGTTTGTAGGTTAATCGGCACCCTGTAAATTTCCCCCTAGTGTGTAGGGAGCGGATGAGAAAGTGGGATGACATGGAACTAGTGTGAGTGGGTAGACACCAAATGCTGGAGTAACTCAGCGAGACAGGCAGCATCTTTGGAGAGTACGAATGGGTGACGTTTCGGGTCGAGACCCTTCTTCAGACTCATGTCAGAGGAGTGGGCGGGACAGAGATAGAATGTAGTCAGAGACAATAAGACTGGTGGGAGAACTGGGAAGGGGGAGGGGATGGAGAGAGAGGGAAAGCAAGGGCTATTTGAAGTTAGAGAAGTCAATGTTCATACCGCTGGGGTGTAAGCTGCCCAAGCAAAATGTGAGGTGCTGTTCCTCCAATTTGCGCTGGGCCTCACTCTGACAAATGAGGAGGCCCTGGACAGAAAGGTCAGATTGGGAATGGGAGGGGTAGTTAAAGTGCTGAGCAACCGGGAGATCAGGTAGGTTAAGGTGGACTGAGCGGAGGTGTTCAGCTAAACGATCGCCGAGCCTGCGCTTGGTCTCACCGATGTACACAAGTTGATACATGGAACAGCGGATACAGTAGATGAGGTTGGAGGAGGTGCAAGTGAACCTCTGCCTCACCTGAAAATATTGTTGGGGTTCTTGGATGGAGTCGAGGGAGGAGCTAAAGGGACAGGGGTTGCACCTCCTGCGGTTGCCGGGTAAAGTACCTGGGGAGGGGGTGGTTTGGGTGGGAAAGGACAAGTTGACCGGGGAGTTGCGGAGGGAACGGTTTCTGCAGAATGCAGAAAGGGGTGGAGATGGGAAGATGTGGCCAGTAGTGGGATCCCGTTGGAGGTGGCAAAAGCATTGAGGATTATATGCTGAATGCCACGCTGATGGGGTGGAAGGTGAGGACAAGGGGGACTCTGTCCTTGTTGTGAATGGGGGGGAGGGGGATCAAGAGCGTAGCGGTGGGATATCGAGGAGACCCTAGTGAGAGCCTCATCTATACTGGAGAAGGGGAACCTCCGTTTCCTAAGGAATGAGAACATCTCCAATGGTCCAGTAAGGAAAACCTCATCCTGGGCACAGACTATCCTCCACACTAGGAACACTTTACAATTCTACCGAGGCCAATTAAACTACAAACCTGCACATCTTAGACATGAGGGAGAACACCGGAGCACCCGGAGAAAACCCACGCAATCACACGAAGAATGGGATAAAATCTGTACAGGTGTAGTCGGAATTGAACCTGACCACTGCGCCACTGTGCCGAACCTAATGATGACAAGGTGGGATTGTGAGTCGGGAGGAGGAGGTGACGAAGCTTCAGGGTGGTACGGACAAGCTGGGAGAGTGGGGGAGAACTCGGCAGATGGAGGATAATGGGAGACCATCATTTAGATGCACCAGGCAGGAAGATGGGATGAACTGCAGTGACCATGAGGTGTTGAAGTTCGAACAGACCAGGGCGTATTTGTACAGTGGCTTTAAAGCAGGATGTAGGTGGATCATGGCATTAGCAAGGCAAGCACACTTTTAATATATGAGAATTTCAGAACAAAGAGTGCTTCAAGTTCAATAGATCAATAAATAGTGCTTCATTCGTCACATAAGCAACTGCACAGTGAAACTCTTTTGCATACAATACACATGCAGGCGCTGCCATTATTCAAAGTCTGGATGGCCCATGCACTCGATGCACAAGAGCAGCTCCCGCAGACTTCCCTCTCCTCTCTTCGCCTGGCCATCTTTGTGTCCCGAGGGCACCTCCTGCAGCCGACCTTGAAGGTGCTGGAGGCATTACCTCACTTCACCCTCCTACCTGCTCATCTGAATGAAGAGATCTTCCTCATCTCAGTCCTGAATGGCCAATTCTTTATTGTGAGAGTACTCCCTCTGGTCCTGGATTGCAAAGATGGGGGAATGCGCTCTCTGTGCACCTGGGCCTTCTGGCCCTGTAAGAATTTGTGTTTCAGCGAGATCTGCTCACTGTCTTCAAAACTCAGCAGACACAGTCCCAGTATGTTCAAACTGTCCACAAACCCTCCGTCTCTGACTCACCCATTGATTCACACAACACAGAAACAGGCCCTTCGGCCCAACTCGTCCATGCCAACTGAAGGTTGTGGAGGTCAAGTCAATGGATGTTTTTGAGGCAGAGATCGATAGATTTTTGATTAGTACGGGTGTCAGGGGTTATGGGCGGAAGGCAGGAGAATGGGGTTAGGAGGGAGAGATAAATCAGCCATGATTGAATGGCGGAGTAGACTTGATGGGCCGAATGGTCTAATTCACACACACACAAGTTATAGGAGTAGATTTAGGCCATTCTACTCATCGAGTCTACTCCGCCATTCAATTGTGGCTGATCTCTGCCTCCTAACCCCATTCTGCCATTCTCCTAACCCTACTCTGCCATTTTCCTGCCTTCTCCCCATAACCGTTGACAACCATTGTAATGAAGAATTTGTCGATCTCTGCCTCAAACATATCCACTGCTTAAAAAATATAATTCTGCTCCAATCCAATGACCAACATACCCCATCTATGCTTGTCCCATTTGTTCACGTTTAGCCCAGATCCCTCTAAACCTTTCTTATCCATGTTCTTGTCTAAATGCTGTTATAGTACCTGCCTCAACTACCTCATCTGGCAGCTCCTTCTATATACCCACCACCATCATACCCAAGTCTGATGAATCTTCACAGGACTCCCTCTTTGACAAGGACTGGGTTGGATGACCAAGAATAGTCACAGTCAAGAGTCAAGTGTTCAATTAGCATTTGTACCAATATTGGAATAACACAATTCTTACTTGCTGCAGCTTAACAGGCCTGTAAACACAATAAGACTAAGACAATAATCAATAATAAAGTACATTAATAGTTAGTAATACTAGATAACCATAATAGTGCAAAACCGAAGACCGTAGTGCAACCAAAGACACAGTCCACAGAAGATCACAGTTGCTGAGGTTAGTGTTGGGCAGTGTTCAAGAGCCTGATGGTTGCTGGGAAGAAGCTGTTCTCGAACCTGGAGGTCACGGTTTTCAGGCTCCTGTACCTTCTTTCCAATGGTGGCAGAGAGATGAGAGCGTGGCCAGGGTGGTGTGGGTCGGTGATGATGCCGGCTGCCTTTGTGAGGCAGCACCTCCTGTAGATCCCTTCGATGGTGGGGAGGTCAGTACTTGTGATGGACCGGGCAGTGTCCACCACCCTCTATAGTCTCCTTCTTTCCTGGGCATTCAAGGACCTCCAGTACTATCTGTGTGGAGTTTGCACGTTCCCTCTGTGACCGTGTGGGTTTTCTCCAGTTTCCTCTCACATCCCAAAGACGCATGGTTTTGTAGGTTAATTGGCCCTCTGTAAATTGCCCCTAATGTGTAGGGATGGACGAGAAAGTGGGACAACATAGAACTAGCGTGAACAGGTGATTGATGGTCGGTGTGGACTCAGAGGGCCGAAGGGCCTGTTTCCATGCTGTATTTCATGGAAGCAGGCCCTTCGGCCCTCTGAATCTACGCCAACCATCATTCACTAAACTAAATTAACTTGGGATCAAGGAGGTACAAGGAACTGCAGATGTTTGGTTACAGAAAAGACAATGTGCTGGAATAACTCCACAGGTCAGGCTACATCCCTAGAGAACTCTGAAGAAGGGTCCCGACCTGAAACGTCACATAATCATGTTCTCCACAAATGCTGACTGACCCTCGGAGTTACTCCAGCACCTTGTCTATTTTGTTGCCCCCCTTTTCTCATCCACACTTCCTGCAAATAGGTGCTTGGTAACTAAACACACTGGGCCGAAAGGTCTGTTTGCACACTGTAGAAGTTGAATATCCTGGTGAAGCCAAGCCTTCAATAGCCAGTGGTATCCTACAGTTTGCTCTGTTGGTTTGGACTGTTACCAGGAATAGTAACATTTTGCTACACGCATCACATAACCTCGGGGAGAGCCTAGTTTGTGACGCAGCCAATCTGCCATCATGGAATTGCTCCCTGAACAGTTAATTGTACTTAGAGCAAGTGCCGGGTGATTCTTGGCATAGTTTGCCCGTATGAGGAGCTGTATGCGTTATCTGAGATCCCACTTGATCTCAACACTCCACTCCTCATCGCTGACTTGTTGGACATTTCCCCCGAACATCAGCCTCTGGAGATTAGTGCGTCGCTCCCCAGTCTCCAAGGAGGAGCAGGCCCATGGACTGCTCACCGGATCATATCCAACATGATCCTTCCAGGAAAGGTCCCATTTCATTTTCAGTCATTGGATTATTTCACTCCATCTAACGTTACAGCGGGTAGAGCTGCTATCTCATGTTCAATCCAGGGTGTGTGTGTGTGTGTGAGTGTGCGTGCGTGTATGTGTGTGTGCATGTGTGCTGTGTGTGTGCGTGAGTGTGTGTGTATGTGCGCATGTGCGTGACTGTGTGTGTGCGCATGTGTGTATGTGTGCATGTGCGTGAGTGTGTGTGTCCGCATGTGTGTATAATAATAATAATAATAAATTTTATTTAATGGGCGCCTTTCAAACATCTCAAGGTCACCTTACATAGTATATCGGAATAACATATAATCGGAATATAACAAGTAATAAAGACATCACAGAGACACAAATTAAAAACAGGATTCAATCCAAAAACAGAAAATCAAAAACACAGTGGGAAGAGAGAGCAGCGGCAGCCAAATCGTGCCAGCGTCCACTCTCTCTTCACGGCAGCCATCTTGGACACAGACCTACAGGACTACAATTAGACAAAAAAATCATCCCCCCACAGTGGATAGCGCACTGTGGAGGAAGGCACAATGTCCAGTCCCCACCCCATGTTCACCCCAAAGTCAGGCCTATTGAGGCCACCGCAATTGCCTCTACAGAGGCCCGATGTTCCTGGCCGTTCTCACCGGGTGGTCTTGCCCCGGCGTCGGGAGAGTCCTTTTGGCGGCTGGGCCACCTGGAACGGCCGCTTCCTGGTTGGAGCCCGCGGCTGCCGAAGCCGACAAGGCCGCGCCGGTTTGGAGCGCCCAGGCTCCCGATGACAAAGTCGGCGCCGCCTCTCCGCACTGCCGCCTTGCCGCCTCTACGCTCCGCAGACCCGCAGCCCGGAGTTGTTGCTCTCGGCGGTCCAGCTCGCCAGAGCTCCAGCGCGTCGCTCCAGCGCGGCGACCCAGGCAAGGGATCGCCCGCTCCGCTCCAGCACTCCAATGCTGTGCCGCCGCCGAGGCCGAGGTGCTGGGCGGTTCCCGCCAGGAAACGGCGCTCCAAGCCCGCAGGTAGGCCATGAGGACGGGTCAACGGGCAGCCCGGAGAAAAGGCTGCCACACCGACCAGGTAGGGACCTAGAAATTAAGTTAATACCTACCCCCCACATTAAAAAGACCATATCCCCTACAAACAAAAAACAGGACTCACTAAAAACTATAAAAAAAACGGATTTAAAACGGACGGCTGCTGGCTAGCAGCCGTTCACCAAGATGGCTCCTCCTCCTCGAATGTGTATGTGCGCATGTGCGTGAGTGTGTGTGTGCGCATGTGTGCATGTGTGCATGTGCAGTTTGCATGTTCTCCCTGTGAGAGAGCACAGGTTTCCCCCAGGTGCTCCTGTTTTCTCCCATATTTAGTTTAGTTCAGAGCTACACTGCGGAAACAGGCCCTTTAGCGCACGGAGTCCGTGCCGACCAGCGATCATCCCATACACTAACACTATCCCACACACACTGGGGACAATGTACAATTTTACTAAAGCCAATTAACCTACAAACCTGCACATCTTTGGAGTGTGGGAGGAAGCCGGAGCACCCGTGGAAAACCCATGCGATCACTGGGAGAACGTACAAACTCCATACAGACAGCACCGGTAATCAGGATTGAACGCGGGTCTTTGGAGCTGTAAGGCAGCAACTCTACCCCTGTGCCACTGTGTCACCTATAGCAGTGCCAAGCAAAACAAGATATTAGTGGCAAATCATTAAAAGCAAGTTCATGGTCATGCAAGAGGTGACCCGTAGTGCCCTGTTCTTGAGGTAGGATTAGGGTTGTGCAGGTCGGCTCAAGAACATGATCATTGTCGGAAAGTAACTGTTCCTGCATTTTCACTGATGCAGAGTGTCACGAATGAAGTGCTGCACTGATGCAGTGTTGCATGATACATCCACAGAAGGAATGAAGAAGGGTGTCTCAGCCCACAGTTGGATCTACATGAGATGGGGATGTGTGCCAAGTGAGCAGATGGCATTTAATTTGGAAGAGCAGGGCTCCTGGGAGTCTTGTGGAACAGAGAGACCCAGGGCACCCAATATGCATACACAGCTCCCTGAAAGTGTAACACCGGTGGGCAGGATGGTAAAGATGGCTTTTGGCACGCTTGGGGCATTGTGTACAGGTGTGGTAACATGGTGTTACAACTGTACAAGACGTTGGCGAGACCACACTTGGAGTATTGTGCACTGTTCTGGCCAACAGCGTCAGTGAGGATATCATTAAGGGTGGCACAGTGGCGCAGTGGTAGAGTCGTTGCCTTATGGCGCCAGAGATCTGGGTTTGATCCTGAGTACAGGTACCGTCTGTAAGGAGTTTGTACGTTCTCAGCGTGACCTGCGTGGGTTTCTCCGGGTGCTCCGGTTTCCTCCCATACTACAAAAGCCTTCAGGTTTGTAGGTTAATTGGCTTCTGTAAATTGTTCCTAGTGTGTAGGGTAGAACTAGTGTACGGGGTGATTGCTGGTCGGCGTGGACTCGGTGCGCCAAAGTGCCAGTTTCCACCGTGTATCTAAACTAAACTAGACTAAAGTTGAAAAAGGTGCAGATGCGATTGACAAGGGTCAAGAAGGTTGAAAGCAGAAACATCACCACTCCATGTTGTCCAGAAATCCTGCCTGACCCACTGAGTTTCTCCAGCACTTTGTGTTCTAGGCAAGATTCCAGCATCTGCAGTTCCTTGTGTCTTCACAAGGGTGTTACTGCGACTGGCAGACTTGGGTTATGAAGAGAGAATGGATAGACTGAGTGTTTTCCCTGAAATGACGGAAGCTGACGATTAGTTTAGTTCAGTTTAATATTGTCACGTGAACCAAGGTTCAGTGAACAAAAAATTGTTGTTGCATGCAAGGGAAATATTGTACAGTGCAGGAACAGGCCCTTCAGCCCACAATGTCTGTGGCTTGATGGAGAGGCCTCAGGCACCTGTCCTTCCCACTGGGCGGTGGCGGTGAGAAGAGGGTCTGGTCTGGCGGAGACAGTGGGCTCAGAGGGACGTTGGTGCGGGAGAGAGAAGAGCGCACCAGCGCTAGGCAACTGGGAGCGGTAAACAAACAACGAAGAGTTGGGCAAACTACCACTTGCACCCAGCATTGTCACCAATTAAAGGCGGCACACAGTGGCTTTTAACACAGGAGGAATGCAGAGAGCTGTAACTGTAACTGGAGAGCGCTCGCTTTGTTAGCTGGGCTTGGTGCCGGCTGTGTGTCTGCCTGAAACTATGCTGCGTGCAGACCCAAATGTTGTTATTGTAACCCGCACCTACCACCTCCCCCCCGACAAACATGCCCCATCTATGCTGGTCCCACCTGCCTGCGGTTGGCCCATATCCCTCTAAACCTGTCCCACCAAAGAACTACCTCCTCTGGCAGTTCATTCCATATAGTCACCAACCTCTGTGAAAAAGTTGCCCTTCAGGATCCTATTCATCTTTCCCTCTTCACAAATCCAAGAACTCTAGTTGTTGATTCTTACCCTGAGAAGAAGACCGTGCATGCACCCTATTTATTCTCCTCATGACTTTATTCAACTCTATTAAACCCTCTCAGTTTAAATCTATCTCCTCTGGTTCACCTTTACTTTGGGTAAATATCTCTGTGCATTTATCCTATCTATACCGCTCATGATCTTATACACTGTTATAAGATCACCCCTCATCCTCCAAGGAATAAAGTCCAAGCCTGCCCAACTTCTCCCTATAGCTTAGGCTCTCAAGTCCTGGCAACATCCTTAAAAATCTTCTCTGAACTCTTTCCAGCTTAGAGTCATAGAGGGATAGAGTCATAGAGTGATACAGTATAGAAACAGGCTCTTCGGCCCAACTTGCCCACACCAGCCAACAATGTCCCAGCTACACTAGTCCCACTTGCCTGCGCTTGGTCCATATCCTTCCAAATCTGTCCTATCCATGTACCTGTCTAACTGTTTCTTAAACGATGGGATAGTCCCAGCCTCAACTAACTCCTCTGGCAGCTTGTTCCATACACCCACCACCCTTTGTGTAAAAAAGTTACCACTCGGATTCCTATTAAATCTTTTCCCCTTCACCTTGAACCCATGTCCTCTGGTCCTCGATTCCCCAACTCTGGGCAAAAGACTCTGTGCATCTACCCGATCTATTCCTTTCATGATTTTGGACACCTCTATAAGGCCTCCCCTCATCTTCCTGCGCTCCATGGAATAGAGACCCAGCCTACTCAACCTCTCCCTCTAGCTCACAGCCTCTAGTCCTGGCAATATCCTTGTAAATCTTTTCTGAACCCTTTCAAGCTTGGCAATATCTTTCCTATAACATGGTGGCCAGAACTGAACACAATATTCTAAATGCGGTCTCACCAACATCTTATACAACTGCAACATGGCCTCCCAACTTCTAAACTCAATACTCAGATTGATGAAGGCCAGAATGCCAAAAGCTTTTTTGACCACCTTATCTACCTGCGACTTGACCTTCAAGGAACCATGCACCTGTACTCCTAGATCCCTCTGCTCTATAACATTATGCAGAGGCCTACCATTTACTGTGTAGATCCTGCCCTTGTTCGACGTCCCAAAATGCAACACCTCATACTTCTCTGTATTAAATTCCATCAACCATTCCTCCGCCCACCTGGCCAATCGATCCAGATCCTGCTGCAATCGTTCACAACCATCTTCACTATCTGCAAAACCACTAACTTTTGTATCATCAGCAAACTTGCTAATCTTGCCCTGTATGTTCTCATCCAAATCTTGATGTAGATGACAAACAGTAACGGGCCCAGCACCGAACCCTGAGGCACACCACTAGTCACAGGCATCCAAACCTTCCACCACTACCCTCTGCTTCCTTCCATGGAGCCAATTTGTTATCCATTCAACTATCTCTCCTTGGATCCCATGCGAACTAACCTTCCAGAGCAGTCTCCCATGCGGCACCTTGTCGAATGCCTTACTGAAGTCCATGTACACAACATCTACAGCTCTGCCCTCATCAACCTTTGTGGTCACGTCTTCAAATAAATCTATCAGATTTGTGAGACACGACCTCCCAAGTAGAAAACGATGCTGACTATCCTTAATCAGCCCTTGTCCATCCAAGTGCCTGTATATCCTATCCCTCAGAATACTCTCCAGTAACTAACCAACTACAGATGTTAAGCTCACCGGCTTATAGTTCCCAGAATTTTCCCTGCAGTCCTTTGTGAAAAGAGGAACAACATTTGCCACCCTCCAGTCTTCCAGCACCTCTCCTGTAATTAAAGAAAGCTCGTAAATTTCAACCAGGGCTCCCGCAATTTCCTCTCTAGTTTCCCGCAATGTCCTCAGATGTATCTGATCAGGACCTGGAGATTTGTCTACCTTCAAACATGACAGTACCTTCAGTACTTCTTCGACAGTAACCCTGACTGCTCTCAAGACACTTCCAGTGACTGCTCCCATTTTCCTCCATCCTACTGTCTTTCTCCTCGGTATCTATATCTTATCTATATATTACTAAATAATTCATGCGCTGAATTACGCCAAAACATTACACGATAGCGCTACAATTTTTGGACCACCTTACTCAACATTGTCCTGTGGTGTGTAACTGGGCACCCCTAGATCCCTCTGTTCTGCAACACTCTACATGCGGACCGAGATGCCCCATCTAAGCTAGTCCCATTTTGGCCCATGTCCCTCCAAAGGTTTTCTTTCCATGCATCTGCACAACGTCTTTTAAATGTTATTTTGTACCTGCCACAACTACTTGCTCTGGCAATAGACATAACTTGCTAGAGTAACTGAGTGGGACAGGTGGCATCTCTGGAGAAAAAGAATAGGTTATGGTTCCGGTTGGGACCCTTCTGACCTGCTGAATTACTCCAGCATTTTGTGTCTATTTTTGGTGTAAACCAACCTCTGCAGTTCCTTCCTACACATGCTTCTTCTGGTAGCTTGTTCCATATACCCACCACCCTCTGAATGAAAAAGTTTCGCCTCTGGTTGCTATTGAATCTTTTCTCTCTCCCCTTAATGTTATGTCCTCAGGTTCTTGATTCCCCTACCCTGGGAAACAGATTTGGTGCGCTCATCCTATGAATTCCCCTGCTATTTATTGTGTGAGTCCTAGAGAGTCCTGGATTAATTTACCAAAATGCAATACCTTGCACATGTGTGGGTTGAGTTCCATTTGCCATTCCTTGGCCCACTTCTCCAGTTCATCTCACTCCTGTTGTAATCGAAGACAACTTTCTGCATTCCTTCTGTGGATATATCTTGCAGCACTGCAATAGCGCCAGTGCAGTGCAGTACTGACCTCAGTGCAGATGAATTGCAGCGTTCTTGGTTAGACCAGGATTGCACACAGGACTGCTCTCCGATTTATAAAGTTGGCACTGGACACAGGTCTGTGTGTGAGACAGGTTCACATGTGGAACCACAGAATGAAACACTTCTAATTATCAGGGGAAGGTGAACAAGTTGCCTCACTTGTCACAGAGTAACACAGCACAAAAACAGGCCCTTCGGCCCATCTCATCCATGCCGACCGAGATGTCCCGTCTAAGTTGATCCCATTTTTCCACGTTTGTCCCATATCCCTCTAAACCTTGTCTATCCATATATCTGCCCGAATATCTTTTAAATGGTATTTTACCTGCCTCAACTACTTCCTCTGGCAGCTCGTTTCATACACCCACTGTGTAAAAAAGTCATACACTGTGTGAAAAGGTTGCCCCTATAGTTCCTATTAAATCTTTCCCCCCTCCCCTTAAACCTATGTCCTCTGGTATTTGATTTTCTTACACTGGGTAAAAGAGCATTCATTCTATATAGACACAAAAATCTGGAGTAACTCAGCAATAGACACAAAAATCTGGAGTAACTCAGCGTATTCTATATATCCCCCTCAAGACTTTATATACCTCTGTATATCACCCCTCTCCGGATGATCAGCCATGATCATATTGAATGGCGGTGCAGGCTCCTGCACCTATTTTCTATGTTTCTATGTGCTTCAAGGAATATGGTCCAAGCGGCTCAATCTCTCCCTGTAGCCCAGGCCCTCTCTGCATCCTTTCCACCGTCATTACATTCTTCTTATAGAAGGGTGACTAAAATTGTACACAATACTCCAAGTGAGGTCTCAGCAACATCTTGTACACCTGTAACATAACATCTCGATTTTTATATTCAATATAAAGGGTCTGAAGAAGAGTCCCAACCCAAAAGATCACCTATTCATATTTTCGAGAGATGCTATTTGAACCGCTGAGTTACTCCAGCACTTTGTACCTTTTCCCTGAAGAAGGCCAGTGTGTCAAAAGACATTCTCACCACCCTGTCTACCTGCGATTCCACTTTTGGGCAACTATGTACCTGTACTTCTAGATCACTCTGCTCTAGAACACTTCCCAAGGCCCCGCCATTCGCTGGGAAGATTCTATCCTGGTTTGACTTCCCAAAATGTAACACCTCACATTTATCTGAATTAAACTCCATTTGCCATTCTTTGGCCAATTTGCCCAGGTGATTAGAATCCCACTGAAATTCTTGATAACCATTTTCCCTGTCTACGATACCATTTTAGTGACATCTGCAAAGTTGATAACCATGCCTTATACATTGTCAACCAAATTATTAATATGGGTGACAAATTCAAGAGTCAAGAGCGTTTTATTGTCATATGTCCCAAAACAGAACAATGATATTCGTAGGTACACAAAATTGCTGGGGAAACTCAGCGGGTGCAGCAGCATCTATGGAGCGAAGGAAATAGGCGACGTTTCGGGCCGAAACCCTTCTTCAGACTGATGGGGCGTGGGGAAAGAAAGAAGAAAAAGGGAGGAGGAGGAGGAGCCCGAGGGCGGGCGGATGGGAGGGTGGGAGGAGACAGCTAGAGGGTGAAGGAAGGGGAGGAGACAGCACGGGCTAGCCAAATTGGGAGAATTCAATGTTGATGCCATAAGGACGCAAGGACCCCAGACGGAATATGAGGTGCTGTTCCTCCAATTTCCGCTGTTGCTCACTCTGGCAATGGAGGAGACCCAGGACAGAGAGGTCGGATTGGGAATGGGAGGGGGAGTTGAAGTGCTGAGCCACCGGGAGGTCAGGTAGGTTATTGCGGACTGAGCGGAGGTGTTCGGCGAAACGGTCGCCCAACCTACGCTTGGTCTCACCGATGTAAATCAGCTGACATCTAGAGCAGCGGATGCAGTAGATGAGGTTGGAGGAGATACAGGTGAACCTTTGTCGCACCTGGAACGACTGCTTGGGACCTTGAATGGAGTCGAGGGGGGAGGTGAAGGGACAGGTGTTGCATTTCTTGCGGTTGCAACGGAAAGTGCCCGGGGAGGGGGTGGTGCGGGAGGGAAGGGAAGAATTGACGAGGGAGTTGCGGAAGGAGCGGTCTTTGCGGAAGGCAGACATGGGGGGAGATGGGAAGATGTGGCGAGTGGTGGGGTCACGTTGGAGGTGGCGGAAATGGCGGAGGATTATGTGTTGTATTTGCCGGCTGGTGGGGTGAAAGGTGAGGACCAGAGGGACTCTGCCCTTGTTGCGTGTGCGGGGATGGGGAGAGAGAGCAGTGTTACGGGGTATGGATGAGACCCTGGTGTGAGCCTCATCTATGGTGGCGGAGGGGAATCCCCGTTCCCTGAAGAACGAGGACATTTCCGATGCCCTGGTATGAAATGTCTCATCCTGGGAACAGATGCGGCGTAGGCGGAGGAATTGGGAGTAGGGGATGGAGTCTTTACAGGGGGCAGGGTGGGAAGACGTGTAGTCCAGATAGCCATGTGAGTCAGTGGGTTTGTAATGTATGTCGGTCAGGAGTCTGTCCCCTGCGATGGAGATGGTGAGGTCAAGGAATGGTAGGGAAGTGATATTCGTACGTACAGCAGCAAAACAGATATGTAAACACAGATCTGTAAAACCCATAATAAACAAAAAAAAAGTTCAGTATATATGTATGAAAAAAACAGGCAAATAAATAGACAATAATAGTGCAAAAACAAGCGATGCACTGCAACTACACTGGGAGGGGCACACTATATCTGTGCTGGGGGAGGGGTGCACTGTATCTGCACTGGGGGAGGGGTGCATTGTATCTACACGGGGATGTGTGCACTGTATCTGCACTGGGGGAGGGGTGCACTGTATCTGCACTGGGGGAGGGGTGCACTGTATCTGCACTGGGGGAGGGGTGCACTGTATCTGCACTGGGGGAGGGGTGCATTGTATCTGCACTGGGGGAGGGGTGCATTGTATCTGCACTGGGGGAGGGGTGCATTGTATCCACTTGGAGGGGTGGGGTGTGCCTTCCGCCCACAGTACCATAGTCCCGAGCAGGACCTTTAGGAGCCTAAGTGGATTTTTTAAATCCTTAATTAGTTCGACTCGCTCGCTCTGCTGTACCTGAGCCACTCGTTCCAACAATCTGCAGAGAGACAATAGGTACAGGATTAGGCCGTACGGCCCTTTGAGCCATTCAATGAGAAATTTAAACTAGAAAAAACAAGTAAAATATCTCACAGGATTATAAACCGGCTTCAGCAGAGTCATGTTATTGTGGTTCAACTGACAGCTTTACGTACGAGTTTGATTATAGGCCTCGTTCTCTGACCTTGCCTTTATTTTAACATACTAATTCATCCATTTGGAGAAGATTAAAGGCAAGCCTTGTAGGCTTTCCTGTTGTCGAACTCAATCGCGGTTCTGTCAATCCAGATCAACGGAGATCGGTTCAAAGGATCAGTCTCAGGGGAACAAATGTCCCTGTGAAAGGCACACTTCATTGTAACTCTTGACATTACACAGCCCTTATATAACCCACGTCAGACTACTCTTAATTGGGACCAGCTTCCTCTCCATCTAGCTGCTCCCTCTCTCTCTCATGAAACACAGACAAGAGGCGCCGTGCATAAGTCACCACCTGCTTCCATCTGTCTCCACAACACTGCATTTGTATAGCAACTTTAACCCGGTTAAAAGAAACAGTTCTGAGAAGTCTCACAACACAAGCTGCTACGGAGTTTAAAGTAAAGGTCCTCGAGTAAATGACAGCACAGTGGCACAGCGGTAGAGCTGCTGCCTTACAGGTTTGATCCTGACCATGGGTGCTGTCTGTATGGAGTTTGCAAGTTCTCCCTGTGACTGTGTGGGTTTCCTCCTCTGCTCTGGTTTCTTTCCTCATTCCAAAACATGCAGCTTTGTAGGATAATTGGCTTCGGTAAAATTACAAATTGTCCCTAGTGTGTAGGATAGTGCCAGTGTGCGAGGTGATCGCTGGTCGGCACGGACTCGGTGGGCCGAAGGGCTTGTGTCCATGTTGAATCTAAAGTAAAGTAAAGTCCAAAGCAGACGTAAACATTTAAAAAATGATTTCTAACATTTAGTTTGTCTAGTATAGACAGGGTGGGCTGAAGGGCCTCTCTGCGCTGTGGGATGTTATGACAGTGAGACACATGGCATTGCCATTCCTGGGCCCACTTATTTATCGAGGATTATAACAGAATCTTGATCAGCTGAGCAAGTGGGCCGAGGAATGGCAGATGGAGTTTAATTCAGATTAGTGTGAGGTGTTCCATTTCTGGAATTCAAACCATGGCAGGACCTGCAGAGTGAATGGTAGGGCCCTGTGGAGTGTTTTAGGGCAGGGGGATCGAGGAGTGCAAGCGCACAGTTGTCGGAGAGATAGATAGGTAGCAGGTAGATAGGATGCTGAAGAAGGCCTTTGACACATTGGCCTTCATCACTCACGGAATTTAATGTAGAAGTTTTTGACATCATGTTACAGTTGTAGACATTGGTGAGGCTGCACTTGGAGTATTGTCTTTCATTTTGTTCACCCTGCTGTAGGAAATATACCTCCCTCACCAGGCGATGGTGTTTCTGCTCCCTGATATCTCCGCTGTCAGCTCGGCTGTGGCAATGGAAATGGAGAGCACTTCCCACCGAGCGATTGTCAGACGCGTGCTTTGCCTCTCGGTGTCTGGGCCAGTTGTGGAGACAGGCACTATCCCAAAATAGACCCTGAACACTGACCAACTGCGGCATTCCTGGCACGCGGGACTGGGAGGGATGGGATGGAACGAACCAAAATAAGCATAAACAACTCTGACATTCTCTAACTGTATAGGAATGCAGTTCCATTAGACATCTTATTGCAGCCCTGGAGGTCACTCAGACTTGGTGTTGGTTTATTACTGTCACGTGTACCGAGATACAGTGTAAACATTACTAATCAAGAGCTTATCGATCTTTGCTCTAAATATACCCAATGACTTGGCCTCCTCAGCCTTCTGTGGCAATGAATTCCACAGGTTGTCCCATACATCCCAGACAAGCCACACACAGGCGCAACAGATGGAGCGAAGAGAAAATCACCACTAGTGTTACAGTTGCTGGGAAAGTGCAGATAAAAAGGCGCAAGAACCGCAATGAGGCGGGTTGGAGGATTTGGGCTACACACTAGCTTATGGAAGGACCGTCAGTAGTCTAACATTAGCAGGGAAGATGTTCTTGAGTCTGGTGGTACGTGCTTTCAATCTTCTCTATCTATTGCCCATTGTATTTATACAATGCCCGTTGTATTATAGGGTCATAGCATCATACAACATGGAAACAGGCCCTTCGGCCCGGTGTCAATGCCCCATTTATGGCAGCCCCGTTTGCCTGCATTTGGCCCATATCCCTTTAAACCTTTACTATCCATGTACCTGTCGATATGTCTTTTAAATGCAGTTTTAGTACCTACTTCAACTACAGTACCTCCTTTGGCAGCTCGTTCCATATACTCACCACCCTCTGTGAAGCAGTTGTCCCTCAGGTTCCTATGAAGTCTTTTCCCACTCGCCTTAAACCTATGTCCTCTGGTTCTTGATTTCCCTACTCTGTGTAAAAGACTCTGTAAACAGTCCTCAGTTCTTAGATTCCGGGAGCATGTCTCATGTGAGCTTCTCCGCACTGCCCCTGTTTGTTATAAGGACGTGGAGATCGACTCAGGTAAAGAGCTGCAGTTCCGGAGTTGGTACGTTCTTCCTGTGACTGCATGGGTTTCCTTCTGGTGCTCCGATTCCCTCCCACGTCCCAAAGATGCGCCCATGTGGGTTTGTAGGTTGATTGGCTGCTGTAAATTGTCTCTAGTGTCTAGGATAGAATGAGTGTATGGGTGATCACTGGACTTGGTGGGCCGAAGGGCCTGTTTCCACACTGTATCTCTAAACTAATCTCAACAAGATCATAAGGCATAGGTGCAGAATTAGGCCATTCGGCCCATCAAGTTTGCTCCGTTGATCAATCATGACTGATCTATTTTTCCCTCTCAACCCCATTCCCCATCACCTTTGACAGCCTTACTAATCAAGAGCTTATCGATCTTTGCTCTAAATATACCCAATGACTTGGCCTCCTCGGCCTTCTGTGGCAATGAATTCCACAGATTCACCACCCTCTGGCTAAATACATTCCTTTTCACTTGATGCCTATATCTGGCACCTGAGACTGCAGACCCTGGGATAGAAATAGTTAGCTTGGAGCATGACTGCCTTGGAAGTCTTGCATGACTGCTCTGAGTCAGGGTGTGTTTATTGCCAATGTCACAAGTATGCTGAGGTACAGGTACAAATGAAAACATTGCCTGCGGCAGTGGCACAGTGGAGCAGCGGTAGAGTTGCTGCCTCACAGTGCCAGCGACTTGGGTTCAATCCTAACTATGGGTGCTGCCTGCACGGAGTTTGTTCGCTCTCCCTGTGACTGCGTCGGTTTCCTCTAGATTCTCCCGTTTGCTCTCACAACCCAAAGATGTGCAGGATTGTAGGTGAATTGGCTTCGGTAAAAACATTTTGTAAAAACGGCCCCATGTGTGTAGGATAGTGTTAGTGTACGGGGTGATCGCTGTTCAGCTCGGCGGGCCGAAGGGCCTGTTTCCGCGCTGTATCTCTGAAGTATAAAGCCACATAGATTCAGACAACACACATACATTCTGCAAGACAGTGACAGGAAAATGATTGTGCAAAAAAAAAAGACATCAGTGCAGAGCACAATTAGAAAACAAGTGCACGGCAGTGTCTGAAGAAGGGTTTCGGCCCGAAACGTCGCCTATTTCCTTCGCTCCATAGATGCTGCTGCACCCGCTGAGTTTCCCCAGCAATTTTGTGTACCTTCGATATTCCAGCATCTGCAGTTCCCTTTTGAACACAAGTGCACGGCAGTGTTCTGTTCCGTAGTGTTCTGTTGCCGAGGGAGGATTATGGTTGTGCGGGTCGATTCAAGGACCCGGTGGTTGTAGGAAAGTATCTGTTCCTGAACCTGATGCTGTGGGACTTCAGGCTTCTGTATCTCCTGCCCAACGGTAGCAGCGAGAAGAGGAAACGGCCTGGATGGTGAGGATCCTTGATGATAGATACCGGCTTCTGAGCGTTGGGATTGACGGACCAGGCCGTGATGCAGCCAATCAGATGAAGGATCCTCACTAGAAACGTCATCTATTCATGCCCTCCAGAGATGCTGCCTGAGCCCATTCCCCCGGCACTTTGTGTTCCCCACAAGATCCCAGCATCTGCAGTTTCTTGAGTCTATGTTGCAAGCGCTGCAACAGTGCATCCATCAAGCTTCTCAGAGTATTCAGTCACCTGCCATTCCTGTGAGGTCCCTCAGGATGAGCCGTGGGTCCCACAGCTCCGTTCACCAGTAGCAACATGACATACATCTTCCTGATGCCATTCCCCTCCATGCTTCCACAGTGTAAGAGTGTCATTGTTCTGTTTCGGTACACATGACAGTACAACACTCCTGACTCTTGACACCGCTCCTTGCCAGCATTTATTGCCCATCCATCTTTGCCCCTGAACTGAGGCAGTACAGGGTGTGGAGTCACCTACAGGTCAGGGGATACAACAGCAGACTTCCTCCTGTAAGGGGCATTAGTGTAACCGTTGTATTTTTACAACAATCAACAGCTCAATTATCCGAAAATCGAGACTTCCAGGTTGAAGAACAGCTTCTTCCCAGTAACCATCGGGCTCTTGAACACTGCACAACACTAACCACAGCAACTGTGATCTTCTATGGAACTCGTCTTTGGCTACACTACAAGGCTGCCAACTCTCACGCATTGAGCGTGAGAATCAAGCATTTCGCCAAATTCTCACGCTCTCACGCTGATCACAAATTTCTCACGCTCTGTCGTGAGAAATTCAGTGATCAACGAAAATGTCAAAACTCATATCAACTGCATGGGCCGCGGGTGTTGGAGAACCGGGGCTGAGGGAGGGATGGAAGCAGAAGCAGCGGCGGGGACAGATGCGGACGGAGAGCCGGGGCTGGCGAGTTTTTGCCGGGCTGGTGAGTGGTTTCCGGGCTGGCGAGTCGCCACCTGCAGCTCCATCCATGGAGCAGCCTCAGTGCAAGAGTCTCGGGTCGTCAGAGGCATCGGAAGCGTTGCACCGCTGCCGTGAGAGTCTCTGTGTCAAATTCGCCCAGGTGACCAGCATGGATCAGGCTGCGGCTCCGTGCATCTCGGAGGACAATCAGTGGCTGCTGGAAGTGAGTACCAAGGTAGAAACAGTGGAAGATAGTGGCCTTCAAATGGGGGGTGGTTGGAGAAAGCATCCTGCTTGCCTGCTAGATTTTCACTTACTTTAACTGCAGGAAAAATGTTCCCGATGTTGGGGGAAGTTCAGAACCAGGGGTCACAGTTGAAGAATAGGGTAGGCCAGTTAGGACTGAGTTGAGGACAAACTTTCTTCACGCAGAGAGTTTTGAATCTGTGGAATTCTCTGCCACAGAAGGCAGTGGAGGCCAATTCACTGGATGTTTTCAAGAGAGAGTTACATTCAGCTCTTGGGGCTAGTGAAATCAAGGGATATGGGGAAAAAACAGGAAAGAGGTAATGATTTTAGATGAACGCCCATGATCATATTGAATGGCAGTGTTGGCTCGAAGGGCCGAATGGCCTATTCCTGCACCTATTTTCTATGTTTCTATGCTTGAGTATATGGCAATAAAACTCGACCACTTGATTTTGAAGCATTCATGCATGGTGGAGGTATAATGTAGTCATAGAGCGATACAGTGTGAAAACAGGCCCTTCGGCCCAACTTGCCCACACCCGCCAACATGTCCCAGCTATACTACCTGCTTTTGGTCCATATCCCTCCAAACCTGTCCTATATATGTATCAGTCTAACTGTTTCGTAAATGTTGGGATAGTCCCTGCCGCAACTACCTCCTCTGGCTGCTTGTTCCATATACCCACCACCCTTTGTGTGGAACAAGTTACCCCTTAAAAAGTTACCTCTTAAAAATACTTCATACAAAAAGCATTGAAATCATACTTCTACACTGCACTAAAACATGATTTTAATACATCAAATTTCAAAAAGTCCCTATCGTGGGAGGGGGAGCACCCCCCTCCAACACCCTCCCCCCCCCACTCAGTTGCTCCACTCCCTCACTGGGTACCCCCAAGGCCTGTGATCAGTGATTGCTCAGCCTCCCCACTTTCAAAAACGCTCCGTGGCCCCTGGTTCAGACAGAGAACACTGCCAGATATGAGCGGGGAACTGAGGCCAGTTGTCCATGATGTCTGGATCCTAATACTCAGAACTTCGTGTTTCGGAGTTGGCTAATGTTATTGATTTGTAATTAGCCTGATTTGTAATTAGTTGACAAAACCTTAATTTATTAATCCGGAATATCCAGGGGGATGGGATAAGTGTAATATTAAAATGACATGCAAGGTGTCAGGCTGTCTGTCACAACATACAGCCCCGATAACCCATTATTTCCTTCAGTTAAATATTGGTAAGGTAGCACTATTAACATTTGCCACTCAACTATTATGTTTGTTTACCTCACTGACTATTTCTAATATCCCCCTCCCAAAATTCCTTTAACAGGTTGAATAGAAATGTCCTCAATCTCGTTGTTTTATTAATTGAACACGCAGATGAACATCCTCCATGGAGTGTAATCAGATGGAAACTGATTCAGATGCAATGTTTAAGAGCTTGTTCAAAGAAGGGGCATATTTTAAAGGAATGACAGAGATACTTGCAGGGAATGTGTGAGGAGGTTATTATTTGTCTTTAGTTTTAGCTTGAACCAGGTAATCTGAAGATTCAAAGTTTAATATAGTAATTGTGCTGATACTGACTCCAACCAACCACGTAATGAATATCATTCATTCCGGAGGTTTAATTTTTCTGATGCCATTTAAACTTCAAATGGACTTCAATCACTTCGATGTAAAAGTAATTGGGAATGGGGAGCATTGGATCAAAAATTTGCCCTCAGTACATATTAATTGTAATATAATAATGTATGCACGTTGGTAGGTGCGATCAAAACAAAGATCTTTTTTTTATCATTGTTGTGTTATGACTACAACAGAAAATATTATGTACTCTCAAGATCACATTTAATAGAATAATATCGCTTAAATATATAGTTATTGGACTTTGCATTTCAGAAAAGTCCCAGCAGAGAGGAAGACAGCAAAATACTGAAAATATTGGTGGTGAAAATGATTTCAGGACAGTTTTTTTAGAAAATGAAGGAAATGGTAACAGCATACTTATACAGCTGAGTGAGTATAATTTTATGGATGAGAAATTGAGTTCAACCAATTGATGACTTCTTTGACAAAGTAACTAGCATGTTAGATAAGAAGGAAGCCAATGGATGTAGACATTTTGTTACACAAAATTAGGTCTGTGAAGTGCCCCATTAGTGCACTAGATATGTACCTGTGGACTTGAACGTAATAGGTTAAGTCCAGGGGGTCAGATATGGGGCTTTATGTGTGGGCCAGATATATTGTCAGTGCAGAGGGGCTAGGAGCAAGGCCAAGTGTGCATCCAGAGTCAAGGTCTGGAATAGTCCTAGGTGTGCAGTCAATGCTGGGACAATGGGAGTGTTCAGCACTGGGAACCTAAGCAGGTAAACACCTATGATCAGGGTAGAATAAGGGGCCAGGTGTAAGGCTGGACTTAAGGTCAGGAATGAGGGAAGGTATGCAACTGGAGTCAGGGTCAGGAGTAGAACCAGGTGTGCAGTGAGACCCAGGTTGGTCAACATAGGCCAAGTGTTTGATTATATTCTGATTTCTATACATGAATAAACTAAGATCATTCATGTGCTGCACCTGTTGATCAGAGCCTGTGTCTACTGTGGAATGTAATTAGGAATGTAATTTAGCCTAACCTTATTCATAGCTACTCCAATTTAAAGCATAAATATTGCATTCAAGTGTAAGTCTGGTATAACAGTTATTCATTTATTGTATTTTTGATTATTATATATTTATCTGTGTGTTATTGCATTTACAGGCCTGTTAAGCTGCAGCTAGTAAGAATATCATTGTTTACTTTAGTTTAGAGATACTGCGCAGTACAGGCCCTTCAGCCCACTGAGCCCATGCTGACCATCAATCCCCATAGACTCGCACTATCCTACACACTAGGGACAATTTACAATCTTTTACCAAAGTCAGTTAACCTATAAACCTGTATGTCTTTGGAGTGTGGGAGGAAACCAGAGCACCCAGAGGAAACCCATGCAGTCACAGGAAGAATGTACAAACTCCATACAGACAGCACCCATAGTCAGGATCGAACCCGGGACTCTCACACTGTAAAGCAGCAATCTGCCACTGTGCCGTCACATGGCACACATGAAAATGAAACGCTCACTCTCTTGGTTAATTTAATCAATAAGATTCACATTTCCTTGCTTCCTAGGTGGGATTTGAACCATGCCTTTGGATAATCGATGCTGAACTCTGGCTGGTAATCGAATAGCTTTAACCACTACTCTGTCAGGTCTGTATTTATGCACGGTGGAACAATTGCTTGCTGTTGTGAAGGATGTCAGTGAATATCTCCTTCAGCTCAGGCTGACCTGCTGAGTACGTGTCCCACCAATCAGTCATTTTTAAAGAGTTTGCTAGTGATTAGGAGAGTTGGCGGAGCGCACTTCCTGCCGTTCACCAGACACTTCTGCCTTCATTAACCCATCATAGACTTCACAACATAGGGCACAGGACAGACCTTTCGGCCCACTATGTCCATGCCGAACATGATTTAGGGTTCAAGTTCAGGGTCAGGTTCATTATTGTCACGTGTACCAAGCTACAGTGAAAAGCTTTGTTTTGCCTGCTATCCAAACAAATCAGATAATACTATACATAAACACAATTATCAAACTCAAGTACACTAGGTAGAGCAAAAGGGAAGATACATATAGTTCTCAACATTGTAGCGCACCAGTTCCAGAGACAAAGTCCAATGTCTGCAATGGGGTAGAGGTGAAGAGGTCAGTACCCTAGCTTATGGAAGGGCTTATCAGAAGCCTGATACGGGAAGAGGCTGTTCCTCAGTCTGGTGGTGTGCGCTTTCAAGCTTCTGTACCTTCTGCTGGATGGGAGCGGGGCTGGACAAGTCTTCGATGATGTCGGCTGCTTTTCGGAGGCAGCGTGAAGTGTAGATGGAGTCGATGGTGGGGAGTCTGGTCTGTGTGATGGACTGGGCTACATCCACAACTCTGGGATTTCTGCAATCTTGTTCCCAAACCATGTGATGGATCGCAACATCATGCATTCTGTGATCCATTGTTAAACTAATCTCCTCTGCTTGCACATGACCCACATCTCTCTTTTTCATGTATGTACTGATCTAAAAACCTCACACACCACTATGGTAACTGCCTCAACCACCATCCCTGGAAGTTTGCTCCAGACACCCACCACCATCTGTGTAAAAAACTTGCCCTTTACATCTCTGTTAACCTTAAAACTACACCTCAAGTCTTTCACACTTCCACCCTGGGTAAAGGATCCGGCTATCCACCCCATCTCTGCCTCTAATCATTTTATATACTTCCATCAGGTCTCCCCACAACCTCCGACGCAACGGAGAAAACAATCCAAGTCCTTCCATCCCCTCCCTTTAGGCGCTCCCCTCTAATCCAGGCAGCATTCTGGTAAACCTCCCTTGCATCCTCTGGAAAGCCTCCACACCCTGTAATGGGGCGACCAGAACTGCACACAACAGCACCGTGGCGCAGCGGTAGGGTTGCTGCCTTACAGCCCCGGAGACACCGGTTCCATCCTGATTACAGGTGCTGTGGGTACGGAGTTTGTACGTGTCTAAGAAGGAACTGCAGATGCTGGAAAATCGAAGGTACACAAAAATGCTGGAGAAACTCAGCGGGTGCAGCAGCATCTATGGAGCGAAGGAGATAGGCAACGTTTCGGGCCGAAACCCTTCTTCAGACGTTGCCTATCTCCTTCGCTCCATAGATGCTGCTGCACCTGCTGAGTTTCTCCAGCGATTTTGTGTACCTTCGGAGTTTGTACGCTCTCCCCGTGCCCCACATGGGTTTTCCCTGGGTGCTCCGGTTTCCTCCCACACTCCAAAGATGTGTAGGTTTGTAGCTTAATTGGCTTTGGTAAAAATTGTCCCTAGAGCGTAGGATAGTGCTCGTGTACGGGGATCGCTGGTCGACGTGGAATCAGTGGGCCGAAGGGCCCGTTTCCATGCTGTATCTCTAAACTAAACGATTCAGTCACACAATGCAAACAAGGTGAGCTTTACTGCCAATCCCAATTGTTTCTGCGAGGGGTGGTAGTGGCCAGTGGTTTGGCCAAGATGCTCAAACATTGCTTTTGGGTGGGACAGCCTGACAAATGATAGGTGGATGCAGGTGAGGGGAGGTGACTGGCAGATGGGTGGAGGTAGTGAAGTGTGGGTCGGAACATGGTTGAAGAGCGGGAGTCGGAGGGCGAGAGAATCTCACAAAACCCCCGTCGGGGGAGAGAGAATACTCTGAGGCCAACTGGCAGCTGAGCAGTAAAACGGAGAAAACAAAGAACTGCAGATGCTAGTTTGTACACAAAAGGACACAAAGTGCTGGAGTAACTCAGCAGGTCAGGCAGCATCTCTGGAGAACATGGATAGGCGACGTCTCGGGTGGCGATCCTACTTCAGGCTCAAATGGAGGCACAAGAAACTGCAGATGCTGGAACCTAGAGTGAAACACCAAAGTCTGGAAGAACTCAAGCTGAGCACTGAGGTGAAAGATCAGTGCCTTTTCCACCAGCTCACCCAATCGCCATAAAATTCTTTAAACAATTACTGAACGTACTGTTCAAAACTGATAATTTGGTATTTGGACATCAAATAGATAAAAGTGATCAAGTGGGAAGTTGAGATAGCTGTAAGTCGGAGTCTGGTTGCTTTGGAACATGGTGTACAGGCAGTGACCTGAGGCAGTGAGAGTGATCTGCCAGGGCAGGCAGAAGGCAGGGCCAACCCAATCTCACAGAGGGGATGGACCTCCTCCACAGCCAACACTCGCTCTCCTCAACAACTGCCTCCAACTTCAGCAACACCGTGTCATTCAAAGTCCACACCAAGCAAGGGCAGAGAGTAGTGGATGTAGCCTAGTCCATCTCACAGAAGATAGACACAAAATGCTGGAGTAGCACAGCGGGACAGGCAGCATCTCCGATTAGAGGGAATGGGTCGAGACCCTTCCTCAGACCGTCGACCCAATATACGTCACCTATTCCTTCTCTCCAGAAATGCTGCCTGTCCCACTGAATCACTCCAGCATTTTGTGTCTACCTTTAGTGTAAGCCAGCATCTGCAGTTCCTAGCTACACTATCCATCTCACAGACCACCAGACACCCCGCAATTGACTCCATCAACATTTCACGCTGTCTAGGAAGGAACTGTAGCTGCTGGTTTATGCCGAAGATATACACAAAATGCTGGAGTAACTCAGCGGATCAGGCAGCATCTCTGGAGTAAAATGAAAGGTGAAGACTGCTGAAGCATGGTTCTGACCCAAAACGTCACCCATCCTTTTTCTCCAGAGATGCTGCCTGGCCCGCTGAGTTACTCCAGTACTTTGTGTCTATCTACACCTCACGATGGCTCGAAAAAGCAGAGATCTGTCCCACCCCAGTCATTCCTTCTTCTCCCCACTCCCATCCGACAGAAGGTACAGAAGCTTGAAAGCGCGCACCACCAGACTCAGGAACAGCTTCTTCCCCTCTCTGGTTTCCTCCCACACTCCAAAGACATGCAGATTTGTAGGTTAACTGGCATTGGTAAAATTGTAAATTGTCCCAAGTATGTAGGATAGTGCTAGTGTGGATGGGTGATCGCAGGTCAGCGCAGACTCAGTAGACCAAACCACCTGTTTCCATGCTGTAATTCTAAAGTAAAGACCCTACCACACCTGCCTGGTCAGCTAGCCCCTGCTTTGGGTTTTGCCGTATGCTGTTATACAAAATCCTCTATCCAAGGGTTTAGGTTTAGGTTTAATATTGTCACATGTACCGAGGTACAGTGGAAAGCTTAGTTTTGCATGCTATCCAGTTAGATCAGATAATACTAGTCAAGTCAAGAGTTTATTGTCACGTGTCCCAAAATGGAACAATGAAATTCTTACTTGCAGCAGCACGGACAGTTACTTAAATGCAATCAGTTCAAACTCAAATCAAGTAAACATGGAATGCAAAGGTCCCCGGGTGTTGTACCTCTTGTGAACAGGTTCACCCACTTAGAAGCTGTCTGGACAGAAGACGTTAACGCACTGAGCGGCGGACTGGCTTGCGAAGCAAAACGTGCTGTTGAGCCAAAACCAAAGAGGCCGACGTCAGGCAACGCCGTGGTAGTTGGAGACTCCATTGTGAGAGGTACGGACAGGGGTTTCTGCGGCAACAGACGGGATTCGAGGATGGTGTGCTGCCTCCCTGGTGCAGGGTTCCAGGATGTCACGGACAGAGTGCAGAAAATCCTCAAGGGCGAAGGTGAACAGCCGGAAGTTGTAGTGCATGTCGGCACAAACGATGTCGGAAAGAAGGGGATGAATATTCTGAAGCATGACTTTAGTGAGCTCGTAAAAGTGCTGAAAAGCTGGACCTCCAGGGTGGTTATCTCCGGTTTGCTTCCGGTTCCTTGTGCTGGCGAGAGCAGGAACAGGGAGATACAGGACCTGAATGTATGGCTGAGGAACTGGTGCAGGGGGCAGGGATTTAGATTCTTAGACCACTGGGATCTGTTTTAGAGTAAGAGGGAACTGTACAAAAGGGACGGATTGCACCTTAACAGGTGGGGGACCGGCGTTCTGGCAGGCAGATTGCCACTGCGACACAGGTGGTTTTAAACTAAATAAGTGCTAGTGGGGGGGAGTCAAATGGGATAGTCAAGGACTATCCCATTTGACAGAGAAAGGGAGTAAAGGGATAGTTAATGACCCAAGAATTAACGGGAAAGGAAGCTCACAAAGGGATAGGAGAGTATAGCCAAGTGTAATAGGGATCGATGTGAATGATGAGATGCGTAAGGAATTAAAAGTATTGTATTTGAATGCGCGAAGTGTAAGAAGTAAAGTAGATGAGCTTGAGGCTCAGTTAGAGGTTGGTAGATATGACATTGTGGGGATTACCGAGACGTGGCTGCAGGAGGATCGAGCCTGGGAACTTAATATTCAGGGTTATACATCCTTTAGAAAGGACAGGCAGGTGGGCAGAGGGGGGAAGGGGGGTAGCTCTTCTGGTGAGGAATGGAATTCAGTCCCTTGCGAGGGAAGACATAGGGACTGACGAGGTAGAATCACTGTGGATTGAGTTGAGGAATTGCAAAGGCAAGAAGACACTGGTTGGTGTTATCTACAGACCCCCAAATAGTAGCCCGTAAGTTGCAGCAGGACTTAAAACTGGCATGCAACAAAGGTAATGCCACTGTGGTGATGGGGGATTTCAATATGCAGGTAGACTGGGAAAATTAGGTTGGTTCAGGTGCCCAAGAAAGAGAGTTTGTAGAGTGCCTCCGAGATGGATTCTTAGAGCAGCTTGTAATGGAGCCGACCAGAGAAAAGGCAATTCTGGATTTAGTGTTGTCCAATGAACCAGATTTGATAAGAGAACTCGAGGTAAAGGAACCACTTGGAGGTAGTGATCATAATATGATTAGTTTTAATCAGCAATTTGAGAAGGAGAAGGTTAAATCGGAAGTGTCAGTGATGCAGTTGAACATAGGGGACTATGAAGGCATGAGAGAGGAGGGCCAAGGTAGACTGGAAAGGGATCCTACCAGGAATGACGGTGGAACAGCAATGACAGGAATTTCTGGGCATAATCCGGAAGACTCAGGATCATTTCATTCCAAAAAGGAAGAAAGATTCTAAGGGGAGTAGGAGGCAACCGTGGCTGACAAGAAAAGTTAGGGATAGAATAAAACTAAAAGAAAAGATGTATAACACAGCAAAGAGTAGCAGGAAGCCAGAGGATTGGGAAACTTTCATAGGACAACAGAAGGAAACAAAACAGGCAATACGGGCCGAAAAGATGAAGTATGAGGGGAAGCTGGCCAGGAATATAAAGAAGGACAGTAAAAGCTTATTTAGATACGTTAAGGGAAAAAGAGTAGCAAAGTCAAATGTGGGTCCCTTGAAGGCAGACACGGGTGAAATTATTATGGGGAACAAGGAAATGGCAGAAGAGTTGAACAGGTACTTCGGATCTGTCTTCGCTAAGGAAGACACAAACAATCTCCTAGAAGTACGGGAGGACAGAGGATCTGAGGGGGTCGAGGAACTGAAATAAATTTTCATTAGGTGAGAAATAGTATTGGGTAGGCTAATGGGACTGAAGGATGATAAATCCCCTGGGCCCGATGGTCTGCATCCCAGGGTCCTCAGGGAGGTGGCTCTAGAAATAGTGGACGCATTGGTGATCATTTTCCAATGTTCAATAGATTCAGGATCAGTTCCTGTGGATTGGAGGATAGCTAATGTTATCCCACTTTTCAAGAAAGGAGCGAGAGAGAAAACCGGGAATTACAGACCAGTTAGCCTGGTGGGAAAGATGCTGGAGTCAATTATTAAAGAGGTAATAATGGGGCATCAGGGTAGCAGTAAAAGGATTAGTCCAGGTCAGCATGGATTTATGAAAGGGAAATCATGCTTGACTAATCTTCTGGTATTTTTTGAGAATGTGACAAGTAAAATGGATGAAGGGGAGCCAGTGGATGTAGTGTATCGAGACTTTCAGAAAACCTTTGATAAGGTCCCGCACGGGAGACTGGTGACTAAAATTAGAGCACATGGTATTGGGGGCAGGGTGTTGACGTGGATAGAAAATTGGTTGGCAGACAGGAAGCAAAGAGTAGGAGTGAACGGGTCCTTTTCAGAATGGCAGGCAGTGGCGAGTGGAGTGCCGCAAGGCTCGGTGTTGGGGCCGCAACTGTTTACCATATATATTAATGATTTGGAAGAGGGAATTAGGAGCAACACTAGCAAGTTTGCGGATGACACAAAGCTGGGTGGCAGTGTGAACTGTAGAGAGGATTTTAGGAGGTTGGAGGGTGACCTGGACAGGTTGAGTGAGTGGGCAGATGCGTGGCAGATGCAGTATAATATAGATAAATGTGAGGTTATACACTTTGGTGGCACATACAAGGGGGCAGATTATTATCTCAATGGGGTTTAGTTAGGTAAGGGGGAGGTACAGCGAAACCTGGGTGTCCTTGTACACCGGTCACTGAAAGTTGGCGTGCAGGTACAGCAGGCAGTGAAGAAAGCTAATGGAATGTTGGCCTTCATAACAAGAGGATTTCAGTATAGGAGTAGAGAGGTTCTTCTGCAGTTGTATAGTGCTCTGGTAAGACCACATCTGGAGTATTGTGTACAGTTTTGGTCTCCTAATTTGAGGAAGGACATCCTTGTGATTGAGGCAGTGCAGCGTAGGTTCACGAGATTGATCCCTGGGATGGCGGGACTGTCATATTGGAAAGATTGAAAAGACTCGGCTTGTATTCACTGGAGTTTCGAAGGATGAGGGGGATCTTATACAAACATATCAAATTATAAAAGGACTGGACAAGCTAGATGAAGGAAAAATGTTCACAATGTTGGGGGAGTCGAGAACCATGGGTCACAGTCTTAGAATAAAGGGGAGGCCATTTAAGACTTTAAACATTTTCACCCAGAGAGTGGTAAATTTGTGGAATTCCCTGCCACAGAGGGTAGTGGAGGCCAAATCACTGGATGGATTTAAGAGAGAGTTAGGTAGAGCTCTAGGGGCTAGTGGAATCAAGGGATATGGGGAGAAGGCAGGCACGGGTTACTGATTGGGGTCGATCTGCCATGATCACAATGAATGGCGGTGGTGGCTCGAATGGCCGAATGGCCGCCTCCTGCACCGATTTTCTATGTTTCTATGTTTCTAACTCAAGTGCAATAGGTAGAGCAAACGGGAAGATACAGAGTGCAGAATATAGTTCTCAGCATTGTAGTGCACCAGTTCCATAGAGACAAAGTCCAATGTCCACAATGGGGTCGAGGTGAATGAGACAGTACCCTAGCTTATGGAAGGACCGTTCAGAAGCCGGATAACGGAGGGGAAGAAGCTGTTCCTGAGTCTCGTGGTGCGCGCTTTCAAGCTTCCGTACCTTCTGCCAGATGGGAGCAGTGAAAAGATGGAATGACCAGGGTGGGACAAGTCTTTAGTTTTGTTGGATGCTATTCCGAGGCAGCTTGAAGTGCAGATGGAGCCGATGGTGGGGAGGTCTGTGTGACGGACTGGGCTACATCCACAAGTGTGATTTCTTGCGGTCTTGGGCAAAGCTGTGTTCTCTAACCAAGCTGTAATGCAACTTGACAGTGTGCTTTCTATGGTGCATCTGTGGACGTTGGTAGGAGTTTGTAAGAGACAACAATGAGTGAATTATCCCGTGAGATAAAAATTCAAGATGTATAAAATACTTAGAACTTGCAACTTGCAATCTGCGGCCTACATAATGAGGCCTTTAGTGTGGGGCCTGTATTGTGCGGCCTATAATTGTGAACCTGCACTATACGTCTAAAATCGGTGCCTGTGCAGAAAGGAACTGCAGATGCTGGTTTAAACCGAAGATAGACACAAAAAGCTGCAGTAACTCAGCAGGACATGCTATATTTCTGGAGAGAAGGAATAAGTGACGTTTTAGGTCGAGACCGGGTTGGGTCGGAAGAAGGGTCTCGATCCGAAACGTCACCTATTCCTTTTCTCCAGAGATACAGTCTGACCCGCTGAGTTACTCTAGCTTTTTGTGTCTAAAATCTGGGCCTGTTCAGTACAGACAATATATTGGGCCTGGATATTACATCCCATAATCTGGGACCTCTGCTGACAACCTGTAGGTGTGGCCTGCTGCAGGGGGCCTATAATTTGGGGCCTATACTGTGGATCCTATAATTAAACTGATTGTTTCCTGGGGCTCTATACTTTGCAGCTAACTTAACAATAGAAAAATAGCAATCATTTTTACAGACACACATCTCAAACATTAATTAGTGAGATTATGACTTTGAGTGTCTGTGCGATTTGGGAATTGAGTCTTAGTCTTCCTTTTAATTTAATGTTTTGCCCATCGCTGGATGCCCATGCGAGCTGCCTTCTGAAACTACTAAGTTGCAGAGTCATGTAGAACGGAAACAGGCCCTTCGGCCCTACCAGTCTATGCTGACCAAGATGTTCCATCTGATTGAATTGATTGAAAGAGACAGCATGGAAAGCGTTTGGCCCACCGAGTCAGCACTGACCATTGATCACCCATTCACACTAGTCCTATGTTTTCCCACTTTCTCCCACTCCCTACACACTAGTGGCATTTTACAGAAGCCAATTAACCCACAGACTCGCATGTCTTTGCCATGCAGGAGGAAACCAGAGCACCCGGAGAAAACCCACATGGTCACAGGGAGAATGAGTAAATTCTACATAGACAGCACCCGTGGTCAGGATTGAACCCTGGTCTCTGCCGCTCTGAGGCAACAACTCTCAGTTGCACCACTGTGCCGCCCTTAGTGCAGAATGTAAGTCAGTCCCGTTTACCTGTGTTTAGCCCAGATCCCTCCTAACCTTTCCGGTCCATGTGCCTGTCCAAATGTTTTTTAAATGGTGTTTGTGACCGTGTGGGTTTCCTCTGGGTGCTCTGGTTTCCTCCCACATCCCAAAGACGTGTGGGTTTGAACATTAAATTGCCCCGAGTGTGTGTAGGGAGTGGTTAACATAGAATTAGTATGAATAGGTGATCGATGGTTGGCGAGTAGTACCTACCTCAACTACCTCCTCAGGCAGCTCATTCCATATTCCCACCACCTCTGAGTGAAATCGGATGTTCAGATTCCACCATCCGCACCCTTTTGCCTTCTCCACTGATCACTTCCAGCCTCGTTACTTTCTCAGGCCTCTCCGCAAAATCTCCTTCTTTCCTGGGCATCCGAGTTGCCAAACCAAGCCACGATGCGACCATGCTGGGTGCTTTCAACCGACCGTACCCCAGCAGTCGGGGGCGATTGGAGGATGGAACGGAGGGAGGAAGAGAAATAATTAGGGTGATTTGGAGGGGGGGGTGAAAGAAAGTGTGCGTGATGGGTGGTTGTGGTTGTGGGGAGGGGAGCTGAGTTGATGAGAGGCAGGGGGTGGTGGATGGAGTGGGGAGATGACTCAAAAAGAGGTTCAACATGAAGAGCAAAGTATGGAAGGGTTATTTTTGGAAGGCTTAAACCAAGGCTGCTGCTTTTCACACGTTGATGGGTCAGATGCATTTTCTGGCTGTTGTGCAGGATGAGATCTAGTTGCATTATCTTTAAGCGTGGGATAGCATTAAGGATAATCACCCTCAAGTAATAGACACGGCTGGCTGGTGAAGGAGTTTGGTTCACGGGAATGTGCTGATCACTGGATTGTCAGCGCTCAGTGCTCCAGGACTGTGGCTCTGAGGATAGTTCTTGCCTTCCCAACCACAAGGTGAAGGGTTCAAGTCCCATCACCGCTCTGAGGGAGGGGCAGTACTGAGGGAGGGCAGTACCAAAGATCCTAGAGGAGCAAGATAGACCACTCCTCCGAAATCCAATGGGCTGACGTGTAGTACGCGATGGAACGTCACTGCCGCCATTTGTTTATGCCTCCCGCTGTGCACTCTGCTCTATCGTCTGGTGTCATCAGTGTTGTAGGAACAGTGTTTGATTTAGCGCATCTATCACATCACATATTTTAGTTAATGCTCCTCTATAATCTTTGGGCAGTACTGAGGGAGGGGCACATTGTGGGAGGGGTGGTACTGAGGGAGGGGCGGTACTGAAGGAGGGGCACGCTGTGGGAGGGGCGGTACTAAGATCCCCTCTGCTCTGAGAACATCCGCCCATTTGCCTGACTCTCACAGACAGTGCCACATGGACCTGTCCTTTCATGGGCGATTAGTGTGGTGACATTGACGCATATCGCTTTGCAAAGCCGCTAAACCCGAGCCTCAACGTCAGCCTCCGACGCACATGTCCCAAGTGTTTCTGAGCGCTTCAAATACTTTAATCTGCTGTGACATTCGCACTGATCCAACAGCAAGATGCGGTCACAGACTGACAAAAACGTTAGGTGGGGCTCTCTGTGACCCGGCCGGTGTGACATGACCCATCAGCCCACTTGGCTCCCCAAGGTCTCTGTCCCATCCCAACATTAGAGATTCGGCACCGAAAACAGACCTTTCGGCCCACCGAGTTCAAGTCAAGTCAAGTTTATTCGTCACATACACATATGAGATGTGCAGTGAAATGAAAAGTGGCAATGCTCGCGGACTTTGTGCAAAAAACAAACAAACAAACAACAAACTACAAACAGAATGGAACAGAATCACATATTCTTTTACATATTGCATATTGTGGGAGGAAGGAAAAAGGGGAAAAAACCCAGCAAATAGGTGTTTACAGTCCTAATGGCCTCTGGGAAGAAACTCCTTCTCAACCTCTCCGTTCTCGACGCATGGCAACGGAGGCGTTTGCCTGACCGTAGCAGCTGGAACAGTCCGTTACAGGGGTGGAAGGGGTCTCCCATGATCTTATTGGCTCTGGAGTTGGACCTTCTGATGTATAGTTCCTGCAGAGGGGCGAGTGAAGTTCCCATAGTGCGTTCGGCCGAACGCACTAGTCTCTGCAGAGCCTTCTTGTCCTGAGCAGAGCAGTTCCCAAACCAAATCGTGATATTTCCAGACATGATGCTTTCCACAGCCGCTGAGTAGAAGCACTGGAGGATCCTCGGAGACACTCTGAATTTCCTCAATTGCCTGAGGTGGTAAAGGCGCTGCCTTACTCACGTGGGCTGCAGCGTGTGATGTCCATGTCATATCCTCAGAGATGTGGACTCCCAGGTATTTAAAACAGTTCACCCTATCCACAGTATCCCCATTTATCCTCAATGGTGTGTCCTCGGATGATGTGTCCTCCTAAAGTCCACGATCAGCTCCTTAGTTTTTTTGATCGTCATACTGACCATCATTCACCCGTTCACACTAATTCTATGTTATCCCACTTTCTCATCCACTCCCGACACAATAGGGGCAATTTACAGACAATTAACTGACAAACCCGCACATTTTTGGGATGTTGGAGGAAACCGGAGCACCCGGAGGAAAGCCACAATGTGACAATCCATTGGCAGCAAGAGTCAAGAGAATTTAATTGTCACCTGTTCAATCAACTCGCTGGTGCTTAACAGGCTTCGTATACGCAATAACACACATATAAATGTGATCCGGATGGATGAATCCTGCATACCTCATCAACTCCTCTACAGAGTTCTGTCTCAAAGTCAAAGGATCCCAGGGCACCCAAAGAAACATTTCACAGACTGCATCAAGGACCACCTCTAGCATGAGGGCCTAGCCCCAAAAGAACTGGAAACCCGTGCCCGTGACAGGACTGGCTGGCGTACAACCACTAGGAAGGCGGTCAGCAGTTTCAAAGACAATCGCCGAAGCCGACTCGTTAGCGCCGGAGTCAGGAGGAAGGCTGCAGCCCTGAATGGCCCCCACAGTGGCCTTCATGTCCCCCCACTACTCCCATATCAGACTCGCGAGACACACTCGATCCCAAGACATGAGACTGCACAACCATGCCTTCGTCATCTACCAAGGCCACCAGCCGGCAATAGTACAATAAATTAATAACTGCAATACTAGGCAACAATGCAGAACAGAAGTCCGTAGTGCAACCATAGACACAGTCCACAGAAGCTCACAGTTGCTGAGGTTAGTGTTGTGCAGTGTTCAGCAGAGGCTGATGGTTGTTGGGAAGAAGCTGGCCTCATTCCGAGGTCACAGGAGGTCAGCAACAGATTGAAGTCCTAATTACTAAATTGTTCTCAGTTTCTGATTTATTACTGACTTCCTGTCTCCTAGAGAGAGAGAGAGAGAGCGAGAGAGAGAGACCTCTGGTTAGAAGCAGCATTTTATTTGCAGTTTCCTGTTTCAGTTACAGTTCTGTTTTCAATTTATTATTGTCACATGTGCAGTGCAAGCTTTGTTTTGCATGCTGACCAAACAGATTAAATAACATGATACGGAAACACAATCAAGTCAAACTCAAGTGCAATAGATAGAGCAAAGGGGAAGATACAGAGTGTAGAATATAGTTCTCAGCATTGTAGCGCATCAGTTCCAGAGACAAAGTCCAATGTCCACTATGGGGTAGAGGTGAATCGGACAGTGCCCTAGCTTATGGAAGGTGATGTCGGTCACTTCTCCCCCTTGGACCAGCTCATGTCGATATTCAGATGCACAATGATTAGGCAGCTTTCAACACATCCCGTTCCAGAGGATAGAACATGGTGAAGAGGTGGCTCTGTCTAGTTTAGCTTAGTTTAGAGACACAGCATGGAAACAGATTCTTCAGCCCACCGAATCGGCGCCGATCATCGATCACCCATTCACACTAGTTCTATGTTATCTCACTCTCTCACCCACTCCATACACACTAGGGGCAAGTTAGAAGCTAATTAACCTAAAAACCCAGGTGTCTTTGCGATGTGCGAAGAAATCAGAGCACCCGGACTGAACCCACACGGTCGCTGGGAGAACGTGCAAACTCCACGCAGAAAGCACCCAAGGTCAGGATCGAACCCGAGTTTCCAGCACAGTGAGACAGCAGCTTTACCAGCTCAGACTCCTGTGCTGCAAGAAATAGCCTGCCCAATCTGTCCCTACATCTCAGGCCCTCAAATCCTGGCAACATCCTCGTCAATCTTCTCTGCACTCTATCCATCCTTCTTGCTATAGCAAGGTGACCACAACTGGGCGCGATACTCCAATTGCAGCCACACCAACATAACAGGTCTATACTGAATTCCCCAACCAATGAAGGGCACCCTGTCTGCATGCGTTAAGACCATAAGATAAAGGAGCAGAATGACTCAATTTGGCCTATCGGGTCTGCTTCACCATTCAATCATGGCTGATCTATGTTTCCCATTCTCCTGCCTTCTCTCTGTAGCCTTTGACACACTTAGGAAACCTGAACGGAAACCTCTGGAGGCCTCTGGAGACTTTGTGCCCCACCCAAGGTTTCCGTGCGGTTCCCAGAGGTTTTTGTCAGTCTCCCCACCTGCTTCCACTACCTGCAGCTTCCGGCAACCACCTGCAACCTCCGGGAACCGCACGGAAACCTTGGGTGGGGCGCAAAGTCTCCCGAGGTTTCCGTTCAGGTTTCCTTAGTGGGACAGGGGCATTACTAATCAAGAACCTATCAATCTCCTCTTGAGAAATACCCAATGACTTGGCTTCCAAAGGTCAAAAGGTCAAAAACTTTATTTGCCATTTGCGCTTACACACATAGGAACTCTTGTGCGGTTGTTCAGAGAGTCAAGTCAAGTCAAATTAAAAAGACACACAAAAAGACACATAATCTATAAAAACATATACTTCTCTAGAAATAAAAAAGAAAGTGCCTAAAACCCTATATAAAGGGGAAAGTGAGAACATTGTAAATTGCACAAACCCTATATAAAAGTGTCGATTGCATTGTAAATTGCACAGGCCCAGGAGACAATATAATATGATATAATATGATATGCTATGAGGTAGGTCAGGACATCAGTTCATTTTGTTTTGGCCAAGAGTCTCACTGTTTTTTTTTTTTTTTTTTTTTTTTTAATAAATTTATTCAATTATTAAAAAATAATATTACACTACAATAAAACAAGCCAAAACCCACCACCATAATACAATACAAACATGTAATAAACTACTACACAACTATGATACAATCCTTATTGAGGATACATTCAACACCTTGCGGAGCCCAGCGGTCCCGGAACTCCCTCAGGGTGCCCGCAGACAGGGCGTATTCCCTTTCTAATCCCACCCGGGCACGGACGTAACCCCGGAAAAGGGGCAGGCAGCTGGCTCGGGTAGAGCCCTCCACCGTCTGGCGCCGTGACTCGCGGATGGCCAGCTTGGCCAGGCCCAGGAGCAACCCAACCAGGACATCTTCAGCCCTACCCTCTCCCCTACGCACAGGGTGTCCAAAGATGAGGATGGTGGGTGAAAAATGCAGCCAGAAGGCAAGGAGCAGCCCCTTTAGATATTCAAACAGTGGCTGCAGCCTCACGCACTCCATGTACACGTGGTACACAGACTCTTCCAGCCCGCAACAGTGGCAGGCGGCTGGCGATTCTGTGAACCGCGAGAGAAACAGGTTGCAGGGAACACCTCGGTGCAATACCCTCCACCCCAGGTCCCCAATGTAGAGGGGGAGAATCCCTGCGTAGAGGGAAAGAGTCTCACTGTGGCAGGGAAGAAGCTCTTAAAAAAGCGTGTTCTGCTTGTGGCGATGCTGTCTGCTTGTCTGTGCCTGAGGTTGTATGTGCAGTTTTTGTGTTTGAGCAGGGAGTGAGCTGGATGTAGTGTGTCTCTGATGATTCTCTCTGCTCTTTTTTGACAGCGCTGTGTGTAGATTGTGTCCATGGAGGGGAGTTCCGTTCTGATAATCCTCTCTGCAGTCTTTATGACTCTTTGCAGAGCCTTCCTCTCTGTCTGTGTGGTGTTTCCATACCACACCGTGATGCCAGTGGTGAGGATGCTCTCTATCAGTCCTTTGTAGACCTGGGTGAGAGGGCGACAGTGCAGACCAGCTTTTCTGAGCAGCCTGATGAAGTACAGTCTCTGCTGGGCTTTTTTCACTGTGGCAGCAGTGTTCAAAGTCCAGTTCAGATCTGATGTTACTTGTAATCTCAGGTATCTGTAACTGTCAGCCCTCTCCACCACAGTCCCCTTGATGATGAGGGGCTGCAGGGGGGGTGGATTTTTTCTGGTCCATTATTATTTCTCTTGTCTTGTCTGTGTTGAGGTTTAGGTCGTTCACCTCACCATAGGCAAGAATGTCGTTCACCAGACTCCTGTAGCCCGACTCGTCCCCCCCCCTTGATGAGGCCCAGGATGGTGGTATCATCCGCATACTTAATAATGATGGTATTTTCCTGGGTGGAGACACAGTCGTGTGTGTACAGGGTGAAAAGTTTGGGACTGAGACAGCAGCCTTGTGGTGATCCTGTGCTGACGGTGAGCTCTGCAGACACCCTCCTCCCCATCCTCACCACCTGTGGTCTTTCAGTCAGGAAATCCAAGATCCAGTTGCAGGTGGGAGTCGGAACGCCGAGGTCTGTCAGCTTCTCAGTCAGCCTGCCCGGGCGAATGGTGTTAAAAGCCGAGCTGTAATCCAGGAACAGCGTTCTGACGTATGTTCCTCTGCTGTCCAGGTGTTGCAGGATGTGGTGTAGAGCAATGGCCAATGCGTCGTCCACTGAGCGGTTGGGGCGGTAGGCGAACTGGAGGGGGTCGATCGTGCCCGGGACCATGTGATTGATGTGTGTGAGAACCAGTTTTTCTAGACACTTCATGGCAACTGGCGTGAGTGCCACTGGCCTGAAGTCATTCAGGGTGGATGGGTTTGGGTTTTTTGGAACTGGTACAATGGTGGAAAATTTAAAAATACGGGGGACCACTGCTTGGTTTAAAGACAGATTGAAGATGTCTACATACACTCCAGTGAGTTGTTCTGCACAGGCCTTCAGAACTTTAGGAGGGACGCCATCTGGTCCACTGCCGTCTGTGGCAAAGAATTCCACAGATTCAAAGGTTTCAAAGGTCTTTTATTGTCATGTGCCCCTCGACCGCCCCGCGTTGGGGCAGTCGAACCATCCGTCGGGACGATCGAAACTCCCACGTCGGGGTGGACGAAACTGCCGTGGCTTGGAGTTTCCGAAGTCGGTCTCTGACCAGAGACCGCACGCTCCATGATGTTAAGTCTGCAAACACCCACGGTTGGAGCTCCGAGGTCGATCCCTGGCTAAGGGATCGCGAGCTCTGCGAAGTCCCGTTGGCTCCCCGCGGTGGAGCTCTCAAAATCGGTCTCCAGCAAAGGCCGCCAACTCCTCGATGTTAGGCTGCAGTGCGGACGGAGACATGATACGCAAAACAAATCACATCACCGTCGAAGTCAGAGATTAGAAGCCAATCCCCAACTCCCCACAAAAAGACAAGCTAAAGAACACTAAATAAACATACATTTAACACATACAATTAAAACACAAAGAAGGAAAGGACAGACAGACTAATGGTGAGGCAGCCATTGCTGGCGTCACCTGGTGTACCCGATTCATTACCCTCTGACTAAAGAAATTCCTCCACATCTCCGTTCTAAAGGTATAGCCTTTTATTCTGAGGCTGTGCCCTCTGGTCCCAGATTCTCCCACTAGTGGAAACATCTTCTCCACATCCACTCTAGCCAGGTCTTTCATTATTCCATTTTCAGATTTCAATAAGATCTCCCCCTCATCCTTCCAAACTCCAGCGAGTACATGCCCAGTGCCTTCAAACACTCATCATAAGTTAATCCAATCTTTCCCGGGATCACTCTTGTCCACCTCCTCTAAGGATCCTCTCCACGCCAGCACACCCATCTTCAGAAATGGGGCTCACAATACTCCAAATGTTGTCCGACCAGCGCCTTATAAAGCCTCAGCAAAGGGGAAGCCATGTACTTGCACTCCTAGATCCCTCTGCTCTACAGCACTCCCCTGCCATTCACTCTGTTGTTAGTCTGTAGTGATGTTGGCCCCGGGGAGGCAGCACCCAGCAGCAGCCACAATAGCAGCTCACAAACCACTCCGCATTTTGCCCTCCTTGTCAGCACCACCTACCTCTCCAGAAGCAATCAATGACGGCATTGTCCAGCCACTCTCTCCTGCCTCTAGTGGAGCCGGTGCCAGGCCTAGACTTGACGGCGTCCCTCACTCTTTTGTCACATAAGGCTCTGCTCTGCATTTGTTAAAACAAGTTCAATAAATAAACCAAAGAGAAAACTCCGAGGATAATATCCTGTGAAATTGGAACAGACTGTCCTTCAATTAATTAATTGTCTCTAGAAGTCAAACAGATAATGTACAGAGTGGCATAGATAATAGAGAGAGACGGATTATTGCCAGCTTTGGAATAATGTCTCTGTAGAATTTGTTTCCAAACTTTTTAAGGAAACTATGGTTACTGGGCCTAACGAGAGAAAGCATTTCTCCCTGCATTTTGCCCCCTTGCCAAGATGGCAGGCAGAAGGATGTTATGTGCTAATCCTTCCCTCTGAACGTGAAAATAAGCCACAAAGCACTCTCATTGTCGAAGCAACACGTGCTGCAGAGTCTCAGCCTTTGACTGAGGCCTTAAGCCAGCAGGAGCTGGTGGAAGCAAGCCCCTCGACTGCTGGGAGAAGCTGACCCCTGATCCCTCCTCTTGTGAGATCGAGTCTCGCCCTCTCAAGGACCCTTGATCTGGATGAAGGGTGGATAGGGGAATATAGAGTGGAGGACTGGTGAGGGCCCATTGACTTGTGTTAGGGTGAAGAGGAGATTCTAAGGGAGCGCCGCACTAGTTTTTATACCAACAATAGATTTATTCAATTGTTTACAATACTAAACAATGCAAACAAACCCACCACCGTTGTGCAAGTAAAACAAATACTCTTAAATAACTATTTCACAATCATTATTAAAGATGTATTCCACCCTCCACACCTCCTCCGCCCAGCGGTCCCGGAAATCCCCCAGGGTGCCCGTGGACAGCACATAGTTCCTCTCTAACCTCACCCGGGCGCAGACATAACCCCAGAAAAGGGGCAGGCAGCCGGCTTGGGCAGAGCCCTCTTCCACCTGGCGCCGTGACTCACGGATGGCCAGCTTGGCCAGACCCAGGAGCAACCCAACCAGGACATCTTCAGCCCGACCCTCTCCCCTACGCACAGGGTGTCCAAAGATGAGGATGGTGGGTGTGAAGTGCAGCCAGAAGGCAAGGAGCAGCCCCTTTAGGTATTGGAACAGGGGCTGCAACCTCACGCACTCCATGTACACGTGGAACACAGACTCTTCCAGCCCGCAACAGTGGCAGCGGGCTGACGAGCCTGTGAACCGCGAGAGAAACAGGTTGCAGGGAACTCATTGGTGCAGTAGCCTCCACCCCAGGTCCCCGATGTAGAGGGGGAGAATCCCTGCATAGAGGGACCCCCACTAGGGGGGGCCTCTAGTGGCCAAAAGGCAACATCGACCACCACTTTGTGTCTAGACGTTGGACCAGGGCGAGGAAGTGCAGGGTGTGGAGGAGGAGCCCATACAGGAGATGCCTCCCAGCGTTTCGGAGGGAGATGAAGGGTGTTGAGGAAAGGTGGCTCGAGTTGTGTGAGACTCCCAAGACTCCCAAGTAGAGGAGGTGCCTGGTGCTCCACGTGAAAGGCCACATCTCCTCCGGGAGGGAGTCCACCTGCCAGGGACCCACCAAGAGTCCAGAACATTTCCCCCAGTTAATCCTGGCAGAGGAGGCGGCCGAGAAGACCCATTGGCACTCGAGCATCCTCTGCAGGTCGACGGGGTCGGTGACCACGAGGAGCATGTTATCGGTCTATGCCGAGGGTGCCACTGTGGGAGGGGCAGTACTGAAGGAAGGGCCACACTGTGGGGGGGGGCAGTACTGAGGAAGGGCCACACTGTGGGAGGGGCAGTACTGAAGGAAGGGCCACACTGTGGGGGGGGCAGTGCTGAAGGAAGGGCCACACTGTGGGAGGGGCCGTACTGAGGAAGGGCCACACTGTGGGAGGGGCCGTACTGAGGAAGGGCCACACTGTGGGAGGGGCCGTACTGAGGAAGGGCCTCACTGTGGGAGGGGCAGTACTGAAGGAAGGGCCACACTGTGGGAGGGGCCGTACTGAGGAAGGGCCACACTGTGGGAGGGGCCGTACTGAGGAAGGGCCACACTGTGGGAGGGGCCGTACTGAGGAAGGGCCACACTGTGGGAGGGGCCGTACTGAGGGAGGGCCACACTGTGGGGGGGGCCGTACTGAGGGAGGGCCACACTGTGGGAGGGGCAGTACTGAGGGGGGGCCACACTGTGGGAGGGGCAGTACTGAGGAAGGGCCACACTGTGGGAGGGGCCGTACTGAGGAAGGGCCACACTGTGGGAGGGGCCGTACTGAGGAAGGGCCACACTGTGGGAGGGGCCGTACTGAGGAAGGGCCACACTGTGGGAGGGGCCGTACTGAGGGAGGGCCACACTGTGGGAGGGGCCGTACTGAAGGAAATGCTGTACAAACGTTGCTTCTACCTTTTGAGTGAGATGTTTTTCAAGACTCTGAATTCAGTGAAATATATCCCTTTTTCCCGAAGAGTTGCATGCGATGTCCCTTGATTCTGCTCAGTACTTATCCTCCTGCCTCCACGTTGCCACTTTCCATCAAAGGATACGCCCGATCTAGTTGACTGTCAGTACTGTGGATCGTTCATTAATGGGATGTGACAGGTGCTACAGAAATGCAGGCCTTTCTTTCCTGCAGTGGTAAACATTGGTTGTGAAACGATTGGTTTGCTGACTCTGGGGTCTGGCGGTGCAACAG
This sequence comes from Amblyraja radiata, assembly GCF_010909765.2. Taxonomy (NCBI): domain Eukaryota; kingdom Metazoa; phylum Chordata; class Chondrichthyes; order Rajiformes; family Rajidae; genus Amblyraja; species Amblyraja radiata. Next base: position 26,328,125 of record NC_045973.1, read on the forward strand.
TGAGCTGACGCATTTCCTGCGTCGTGCAGTTCACAGAGTTCCCCTCGCTGGGAGTAAGGGTGATGTACTTGTTTTGTTTTTGGCCACATCATTTGCAGTTTGCCTGTTTCTTCCGTTGTCGATGCAAGTTCTACGGTGTCAGCACGTGTCCATGTGCACGCACTGCGGTCTGAAACAGCGCGGAGCGCACATGCAGTAGGCATGCTCGTTGCATGGGTGGAGAATGCGTGCAGTTTGAGGCTGCACGGGGGGGGGCGGTGGGGCCATTGCAAACTCAACAACAGGCAGATTTGGACAGAGAGAGAGAGAGAGAGAGAGAGAGAGAGAGAGAGAGAGAGAGAGAGAGAGAGAGAGAGAGAGAGAGAGAGAGAGAGAGAGAGAGAGTGAGAGAGAGAGCGAGAGAGAGAGAGAGAGAGAGAGAGAGAGAGAGAGCGAGAGAGCAGGGGCCGGATGTATTTATGTCAGACCAAAGTCACAGTTCACTGAAGACACAGTTCACTGAAGAACTGCAGTGGCTTGTTTACGAAAAAAGGACACTAAGTGCTGGAGTAACTCAGTGGGTCAGGCAGCATTTTTTAGAGAACATGGATAGGTGACGTTTCAGGTCAGGACCCTACTTCATACCTGAGATGTCACTTATCCATGCTCTCCAGAGATGCTGTCTGACCTGCTGAGTTACTCCAGCACTTTGCGTCTGTTTTTTTTCCAGTTCGCAGGTTCCTTTCAAGAACACAGCAGATACACTTCATGCTCCAGGTTTACTCCTAGTTCTTGATTCAGTGGATGAGGACAATGCTGAGTTTAACAGCCCAGAACTATCCCCTTCCCTTGGGAACAAGGGACACTCATGTGTGGAGTTACACACAGCCCAGGAGGTCAGGGTAGGGTCCCTGGCCATTCCTGTCTTTATTGGCAACAGCATCGTCATTATACAGAAGATAGACACAAAATGCTGGAGTAACTCAGTGGGACAGGCAGCATCTCTGGAGAGAAGGAATGGATGATGTTTCAGGTCGAGGCCCTTCTTCAGACTGGTCAGGGATAAGGGAAACAAGAGATATAGATGGTGATGTGAAGAGATAAAGAACAGTGAATGAAAGTTATGCAAAGGAAATACTCTACCAGTACAATACTCTACAAGAACCAGAGGACATAGGTTTACGGTGAAAGGGGAAACATTTAATAGGGACCTGAGGGGTAACATTTTCACACAGAAAGTGGTGGGTATATGTAGCGAACTGCCAGAGGAGGCAGTTGAGGCAGGTACCATCGCAACGTTTAAGAAACACTTGGACAGATACATGGATTGGACAGCTTTAGAGGAATAGGGGACAAACACAGGCAGATGGGACTGGTGTAGATGGGGCATCTTGACAGGCATGGAGGAGCTGGGCAGAGGGGCCTGTTTCCATGCTGTGTGACAATAGACAATAGACAATAGGTGCAGGAGTAGGCCACTCGGCCCTTCGAGCCAGCACCGTCATTCAATGTGATCACGGCTAATCATCCCCAATCAGTACCCCGTTCCTGCCTTCTCCCCATATCCCCTGTCTCCGCTATCTTTAAGAGCCCTATCTAGAAAGTATCCAGAGAGCCGGCCTCCACCGCCCTCTGAGGCAGAGAATTCCACAGACCCTGTGATTGTGTGGCTAGTTATGTAACGTTGGTTCTCACTGGGACAGACACCAGGTCCAGAGCCAAAGTTACAATCAGTGATTATTTGGGAACGGGCTACTGCTGACCGGCTGATAGGAAGTGCCAACTCTGAACTGATGAGTGATGCGGCAGGAATGCAGATTCTTTCTTTTTTCACTTTGTTTCCTCCTCGATAGGGGAGTCTGTGAAGGTAGGGCAGCAACAATACACAAAGGGGGCTTGAAGCCAAACGTACTACCTGTGATCACAGATCACACCCACTTCCTCCGCTTACCTCTGGGACAGTGAACCAAAATATCCCCTGCTGAGATGGCGGGCCCGTTTAGTCAGGCCGCCGTTTTGTCACTTCCGTCTCTGTAGCTGAGATTTCTGAGCAAACCTGCCAGGGCTCTGAGCTGCAGCTTTGATTGTTATCAGCTGATTATAAATGTGGAAACTGGCAATTTATAACCCTGGCAAGGTGTACGGTGGAGAGCACACACTGACTGGTTGCATCACGGCCTGGTTCAGTAACTCGAACGCCCAGGAACAAAGGAGACTACAGAGAGCGGTGGACACTGCCCGGTCCATCACAGGTACTGACCTCCCCACCATCGAAGGGATCTTACAGGAGGCGCTGCCTCAGAAAGGCAGCCGCCATCATCACAGACCCACACCACCCTGGCCACGCTCTCATCTCGCTGCTACCATCGGGAAGGAGGTACAGGAGCCTGAAAACTGTGACCTCCGGGTTCAAGAACAGCTTCTGCCCAGCAACCATCAGGCTCTTGAACACTGCACAACACTAACCTCAGCAACTGTGATCTACTGTGGACTGTGTCTTTGGTTGCACTGCGGACCTTGCTTTTGCATCTGCTTACTTAGTATTACTGGAGAAACATGGAACTGCAGACGCTGTTTACAAAAAAAGACATAAAGTGCAGGAGTAACTCAGTGGCTCAGGAGGCATCTCCGATGATCATGGGTAGGTGACGTTTCGGGTTGGGACCCGTCTTCAGACTGATGAAAGGATAGATTATTGCTCACTGATATCAGACCGCAGAGCCAGCCACCCCTTTCACACACCCTTCCCTGAGCGGCTGACATGTATGCTTGCTCTTAACTCTACCACAATCGGTTATTTTGTTATTGACACCACGCAGCTCTTGCACTACAGCCTTGCACCTTTCTGTTGAGTTGCACTTGTTGTTGTAGTTATTGTTATATCTATCATCACTCCGTACAAGTTGCCATGTCTATGCTTTCAAGCTCCTGCATCTTCTCCCAGAAGGTGGAAGAGAGAAAAGGGAATGGCCAGGTTCTGAAGAAGGATCCCGACTCAAAATGTCACCTGTCCATTCCTTCCACACCGAGTTCCTCCAGCAGTTTGTATTTTACACAAGATTCCAGCATTTGCCCTTTCTTGTGCCTCATGCTTTACATAGTCATAGGATGGTACAGCATGGAATCAGGCCCTTCAGCCCAACATGTCCCTGATGGCCAAGATCCAAGATACTCCATCTAAGTTCATCCCATTTACCCGTGTTGGACCCATACCCGCCGGAACCTTACACATCAAAGTCGTAGAGAGTAAAGGGCCTGTCCCACGAGCATGCGACTCCATGCGGGAAGCGCGACCTAACGTGGTCGCTTGAGCCGTACGGCCTCGCGGGGCCGGTCCCACTTCGATCGCCGGAGCCATATGGAGTTGGTCCCGACATCGCGCGGGGCTCCGAAAAACTGACCGTGTTCAAAAATTCCGCGCGGCAACGGCCTGCCGGCCCGCAGCCGCCTCAACGCCGTACGCACCGCCTCGACGGGCGTGCGCAGCGTCTCGATGCCGGACGCAGCGTCTTGACGCCGTACGTCACGCGCGAACTTCCCGCGGACTTCGCTCGAACTTCACGTCACTCACTCGACCTCCGCGCGGTCCCCGCTTCCGGTTTGGTCACGCTTGCCGCATGCAGGTCGCATGCTCGTGGGACAGGCCCTTACAGCACTTCCAACCTTCCTGATGTAACACCGCATGGATATGACACCGTGCTGCATAGCTCAATGAGTCAGGCAGCATCTCTGGAGGTATCATGGCCTATCCTTGTTCTCCAGTAGTGCTGCCTAACTCACTGAGTTACTTTTAGGTTTAGGTTTATTATTGTTACATGTACCGAGGCTTGTTTAGCATACAATCAAAGTTTACAAAGCTGCCGTGCAGCTGCAAGTAAGAATTTCATTAGTCCGTTTAGGCACATATGTACTCTTGACATATAAAGCACTCTTTACTCTTGACTGTAATCAGATCAGATATACCATACCTAGATACAATCAACTTTTCACAAGGGTCAAGAACACGAAACGTCACCTATCCACGTTCTCCAGAGATGCTGGGTTACTCCTGCACTCTGTGCCTTTTTGTGTAAAGCAGCACCTGCAGTTCCTTGTGTCCATGCGGTGATGGTGGACTGGATGGACGGAAGCGATGACATTGGGCTGTGTCCACTGCTCTCTGTGGTCTATGGTTCACTGGGAGGTGGGGACTCTCTTTTGCTGCAGTGGATGGCCTTTTCCCCCCGATACCCTGGCGGGAGAGGACCTGGGTCTAGTCGGTGTGGACCTTGTCACCGCTGAGGAGGGATGGCGAGGGAACGGGAAACGAGGAGCAGGGTGTAATCTCCAAGACTGACATAGAGTGCTGGAGTAACTCAGCGGGTCAGGCAGCATCTCTGGAGAAAAAGGATGGGTGATGTTTCAGGTCGGGACCCTTGTACATTCTTTCTGCCAAGCTGTCATAGAGTCATACAGCGTAGAAACAGGCTCTTCAGCCCAACTTGCCCACACCAGCCAACATGTCCTGCGTACACTAGTCCCACCTGCCTGTGTTTGGCCCATATCCCTCTAAACCTGTCCGATCCATGTACCTGTTTAAATGTTTCTTAAACGCTGCGATAGTCGCTCTCTCAACTACCTCCTTCGGGGTGGAAGACTGCAACCTTCACGTGGTCCGCCCTCTTTCGACGAATGCAATCAACCTGGCGTGCACAATCAAGTAAGATCAAATAGAACAAGTTGTCCTACAACTTTAGGCTGTGCACGCCATACGCAAGAAGAAGAAGAACTACCTCCTCCGGCAGCTTGTTCCATACTGTATACCCACTACCCTTTCTGTGAAAAAGTTAGGTTCCCATTAAATCTTTCCCCCCTCACCTTAAACCTATGTCCTCTACTTCTCTATTCCCCTACTCTGGGCAAGAGAGTCCGTGTGTCCACCCAATCTATTCCTCTCATGCATGATGTTGTGCACCTCTATAAGATCACCCCTCAACATCCTCAGTGATTGAACCTCACAGTTGTTGGCCTTATTTCCGTCCTCGAAAGCCTCTGCACCAAATTTGGTTGCCATCTGATTCACGTATTCCTTGAGATCCCGCCAGGCACCGGGAAATAACAGAGCCCTGGTTTTGGCTTGTTTGGAAAGCACAATACTATTTGAGTTTAATTTAGTTTAGAGGTACATCACGCAAACAGGCCCCTCGGTCCTCCGAGTCTGCATTGACCAGCGACCCCCGCACACTAACACTATCCTACACACACACTGGAGACAATTTACATTTATACCAAGCCAAGTAACCTACAAACCTGTTTAAGAAGGAACTGCAGATGCTGGAAAATCGAAGGTACACAAAAATGCTGGAGAAACTCAGCGGGTGCAGCAGCATCCATGGAGCGAAGGAAATAGGCAACGTTTTGGGCCGAAACCCTTCTTCAGACCCATTAACCTACAAACCTGTACGTCTTAGGAGTGTGGGAGGAAACCGGACATCCCAGAGAAAACCCACGTAAGGCAGCAACTCTACCGCTGTGCCACCGTGCCACCATGTTCTCGTGAGTCGGGTAGCATCCCGCCCGGAGAGAGAGGTCCCAGTTCAGAGGCAATGGCTCGGCACCAAAGGCCTGGCTTCGTGGCGAGAGTTTGCTGTGAAAACCAACAGCAAAACAAAGGCCATAAGTTTCCCTGAGGCATTCCAAGTATTTAGACAATGGCAGGAGGATTCGAGCTATACTTTGTACTGATCAGAGTTTCCACAGGCTGGCATTCCACAGGCTTGTTCCTGACGGCTCGCCTCTCTGCTCACACTCCCCACGGGCCTCACACTCCCTTCCTATATTTAGGATGAAATGCAGCTACGTGCCAAGTGAGCGGCTCTCAGATGCCTGCTCGTGCTCACCAGTCACCGGTCTTTCCTCATCACCCCTCTCCGTGCTGTCTGTACGTTCCCCCTGTGATCACGCGCGTTTATTCCTGGGTGCGCCAGTTTCCTCTCACACTCCAAAGACATGTAGGTTTGTAGTTTGATCGGCATCTGTAAATTGTAAGTTATCGCTAGAGTGTAGGATAGTGCTAGTGTATCGGGGATCGCTGGTCGTCACAGACACGGTGGGCCAAAGGGCCTGTGTCCATGTTGTATCTCTAAAGTCCAAAATCTAAAACGGGTTTGACCTCCCCACCATTGAAGGGGTCTACAGGAGGCGCTGCCTCAGAGAGGAAGCCAGCATCATTAAAGACCCACACCACCCTGGCTGGCCATGCTTTCACCTCACTGCTTGCTACCATCGGGAAGAAGGTACAGGAGGCTGAAAAGTGACCTCCAGGTTCAAGAACAGCTTCTTCCTAGGAACCATCTTGAACACTACAAACACCAACTAAACTACGAACTACACAATGTCTTGGTTCCACTCGGGACTTTTGCACCAATATTGGGGCTTTTAATTGATTTTTTAGTTTATGTTCATGATGTTATCTACAGTATGACTACTGTATTTCCAGAACTGTTATGCTGCTCCAAATAAGGATTTCATTGTTCTGCTTATGGCACTTATGGCAATTAAACACTTGACATCTGTAACAAGCTGCCAGAGGAAGCTATAGTATGCCAACTTGGCCGGCATGGACAAGGTGGGCCCAAGGGCCTGTTTCCATGTTGTACAGCTGTGAATCTAAGTTCCCTCGTCTCCCAGAAATCTCTTTCTAACTTCACAGAATCATACAGCATAGAAACAGGCCCTTCGGCCCAGCTTGTTGACCAAGTTGACATACTGGGCTCGTCCCATTTGCCTGCATTTGGCCGATATCCCTCTAAAACTCTTCCTATCCACATATCTGTCCAAATGTATTTTAAAAGCCGTAATTGTATCCGCTTCTATAGCTTCCTCTGGCAGCTAGTTCCAGAGACGGACTACCCTCTGAGTGAAAAAGTTGCCCCTGAGGTCCCTCTTAAATCTCTCCCCACTCACCTGAAGCCTGTGCCCTCTAGTCTTAGAATCCTCCACTCTGGGGGAAAAGACTGTGAGCGTTCACTTTATCTGTGCCCCTCATGATCTTATACACCTCAATAAGTTCACCCCTCAGCCTCCGATGCTTCAGAGAACAAAGTCCCAGCCTGTCCAACCCCTCCCTATAACTCAAGCCTCATTTACATCCGGATGATCCCTTATTAATTCTTGCTACTCATCCTCAGAGGCCTATTTCTAAAGTTCAAACACCTCTCCTTTCTACCCTCCATAGATGCTGCCTGACACGCTGAGTTCCTCCAGCACTCTGTGTTTTGCTTAAGATTCCAGCACCTGCAGTTCCTGGTGTCTCTAAAGTCCCTCATCCCTGGAGTCATTTTGGTGAATCCTCCCTGCAGCCTCTCCACAGCTTTTACATCTTTCACCCCAACTGGATACAGTCCTCAGGTTGGAGCTGAACCAGTGGTTTATAAACCAGGCTTTATCCCGCCCCCACCTCTTAATTCCAGCTTTCTCCCCCCTTGTCACTGCTGAAGAGGGACTGAGTGATGGAGAGAGAACTGGAATTGAGTAGCAGGGTACACCTCTTAGATAGATACAAAGTGCAGGAGCAACTCAGCAGGTCAGGCAGCGTCTCTGGAGAAGAAGAACAGGTGACGTTTCAGGTCGAGACCCTTCTTCAGACTCATGAAATGTCACCAATTCCTTTTCTCCAGAAGTGCTGCCTGCCCACTGTTACTCCAGCATTGTGCGCCTATCTTCTGTGTCAACCACCTCCTGCAGTTCCTTCCTACCCATTTTCTCCCCCCTCAGTCTGAAGAAGGGTCCCGACTCGAAAGGAGGGTTGTCAATTCCCTCCACAGTTGCTGCCTGACCCGCTGAGTTCCTCCAACACTTTATGTTTTGCTAAAGATTCCAGCGCCTGCCGTTCCTCGTGTCTCTGGTTTAGCTATTCATTATTTTTACCAGTCGGTTTTCCAGGAAACTTGTGTGCCAGTGACCAGGTCTTTTCCAGCTGACTGCCTTTACGGCATCAGCCCTGCCGTGTTAGTATGTGTAATGATTCCCATACTCTGCTCCTGATTTCAACACAGCCTCAGCTGGACCATGCCCCAGAGACGCTCATGACTTGAGGAAAGTTGGACGGAGGCCAACAGAGTCGAACAACTTGGAACCAGGCCCTCGGCCCACCACGTCCACGCCGACCTTTTTGCCAGTCTACATGGTCGGTACGGTGGTACTGCGGGTAGAGTCACTGCCTCACAGACCCAGAGACCCAGATTCAATCCTGACATCGGGTGATGTCTGCGTATGGAGTTTTCACATTCTCCGTCCCTGTGACAGCAGAGCATTCCTCTGTTTTTTCCCGGTTTCCTCCTACATCCCAAAGACGTGCAAGTTTGTAGGTTAATTGGCCCTTTGTAAATTGCCCCCTAGTCAGTGGGGAGCGGATGAAAAAGGGGGATAACATAGAACTAATGTGAAGCGACCAAGATGCCCCATATAATCCTGTCCCATTTGCCTGTGTTTGCCCCATATCCCTCCAAACCATTCCTACTCATGCACCTGTCCAAGTGTCTTTTAAATGTTATTATAGTACCTGCCTCGACCTCTGCAAGCTCGTTCCATACGCCCACTGTGTGAAAACGTTGCTCCTCAGTTTCTTATAAATCTTTCCCCTCTCACCATAAACTTATCTCCCCTGGTCTTTGATGCTCCTACCTTGGTTAAATATTCTGTGTATCCACGCTATCTATTCACCTCCTGATTTTATACACCTCGAAAAGATCACCTCTCAGCCTCCTGCGCTTCAAGGAATAATCTGCTAACCTTTTTAACCTCTCCCTGTAGCTCAGCCCCTTGAGTTCTGGCAACATCCTCTTAAATCTTCTCTGCACACTTTCCAGCTTGATGACATCCTTCCTGGCAAGGTGACCAAAACTGAACACCTTACTGATAATTAACATTCCTGGACATTTCTTGAATGTTGTCAGTGGCTGTGTTCCCATCATTCTCCCCGGCACTGAGTTCTAGGTACTTACCAATCTCTGTGTGAAGAAGGTTCCCATCAGATCCCCTCATAATCACTTCCCCTTTACTCTCAATCCATATCCATTAGATTTATCTATTCAGGTTGGACGCAGGAAGCTGTGACCAGGTCAGCATGAACAAGGTGGGCCGAAGGGTCTGTTTCTGTGCTGCCATGAAGCATTGTACGGGGTACAGTGAAAAGCTTTTTGTTGCGAGCTAACTAGTGTGCGGGAAGACTATACACAATTACAATCGAGCCGTCCACAGCGTACAGATACATGTAGGTTTGTTATGGCAACATGTACTGAGATACAGTGAAAAGTTTTGTTTTGCATACTAGACAATCAGATCAGATAACACTATACAATACAATCAAGTCAAACTCATGTACAGTAAGTAGAGCAAAGGGGAAGATACAGAGTGTAGAATATAGTTCTCAGCATTGTGGCGCATCAGTTCCAGAGACAAAGTCCAATGTCCGCAATGGGGTAGAGGTGAATCGACAGTACCCTAGTTTATGGAAGGACCATTCAGAAGCCTGACAATAGAGGGGAAGAAGCTGTTCCTGAGTCTTGTGGTGCGCGCTTTAAAGCGTTTGTACCTTCTGCTGGACGGGAGCGGGGAGAAGAGTGAATGACGGGGGTGGGACAAGTCTTTGATGATGTTGGTCAGGTGGTCAGTGTGGAAACAAAGCAGGGAACAGAGGGAGCTCGGGTCATCAGAAGGTTTGGAAGAAAAGGAAGAGCACAGTGAAATAAAAATGACCTGAGGCATGGGACTCAGGTTCGATTCTGACCTCGGGTGCTGTCTGTGTGGAGTTTGCACGTTCTCTCTGTTACCGTGTGGGTTTTCATCCTGCTGAGCCATCTGGCAGAGTTCGGTTTCTGTCAGTTTATATTTGTTTATACTACTTTACATAGGTTGCCATTGGCTATAGTGATTGAGCAAACCAGCTCGGAAACAGGCCATACGGCCCACCAAGGCCACGCTGACCACCAGTCACCCGTCCACACTAGTTTTATGTCAGGTACACAAAAGTGCTGGAGAAACTCAGCGGGTGCAGCAGCATCTATGGAGCGAAGGAAATAGGCAACGTTTCAAGCCGAAACCCTTCTTCAGACAGATGGGGGGTGGGGAGGGGGGCGGGTAGAAGAAAGGAAAAAGGAGGAGCAGGAGCCCGAAGGCTGAGGGATGGGAGGAGACAGCCCGAGGACTGAGGAAGGGGAGGAGACAGCAAGGGCTAACAAAATCGGGAGAATTCAATGTTCATGCCCCCAGGATGCAGACTCCCCAAGCGGAATATGAGGTGCTGTTCCTCCAATTTCCGGTGTTGCTCGCTCTGGCCATGGAGGAGACCCAGGACAGAGAGGTCGGATACGGAGTGGGAGGGGGAGTTGAAGTGCTGAGCCACCGGGAGGTCAGGTTGGTTGTTGCGGACCGAGTGGAGGTGTTCGGTGAAACGATCGCCCAGCCTCCGCTTGGTCTCACCGATGTAGATCAGCTGACATCTAGAGCAGCGGATGTTCTAGATGTCTAGTTTTATGTTATCCCACTTTGTCATCCACTCCCCACACACTAGGGGGAATTTACAGAGGGCCAACTAACCTACAAGCACGCACGTCTTAGGGATGTGGGAGGAAACCGGAGGAAACCCACATGGTCACAGGGGAGAACGTGCAAACTCCACACAGACAGCACCCAAGGTCAGGATCGAACCCGGGTCTCTGCGCTGTGAAACAACGGCTCTACCCGCTGCGCCACTGAATCGCATGGGCCACATAGTTGGTTATATTTGCTGATATTTTCCAAAGAAAATAGTCCCAGCCTCTTCAAGATCTGAAGCAGGCGCAGAGAGACCGGCCTGGAGGCCATTCTGCTCCTTGTGCTGATGCTAGCCCATTGAAAGACCAATTCCTTTGCATCCAATTTCTTTTTGCTGACTCGTGTATTTTTTTTCATTTTTTAGTATTTATCTGACTCCCTACGACACTAACTCCTTTAATGCAGCTTCTCACACACAGTGCCACTAGAAGGCCACTTTGATCACTTGACAAAATAATCAGTTGTCCTGCAGTGTGGTCAGAGTCATGAGTTTAATTGTCATCTGTACCAACAAGGGGACACTGACATTCTGACTTACAAAGGTACACAAAAAAGCTGGAGAAACTCAGCGGGTGCAGCAGCATCTATGGAGCGAAGGGAAAAGGCAATGTTTCGGGCCGAAACGTTGCCTTTTTCCTTCGCTCCATAGATGCTGCTGCACCCGCTGAGTTTCTCCAGCTTTTTTGTGTACCTTCGATTTTCCAGCATCTGCAGTTCCTTCTTAAACATTCTGACTTACAGCAGCTTAACAGATCCGTAAGCACAATAACATACTGATGAATATATAGTCATCAATAACACAATCAATTAGTAACAGTAATGCTAGGTAACCATAACTATGCACAACTGAAGTCCGTAGTGCAACCAGAGACACAGTCCACAGAAGATCACAGCAGCTGAGGTTAGTGTTGTGCAGTGTTCAAGAGCACTGATGGTTGTTGGGAAGAAGCTGTTCTTGAACCTGGAGGTCACGGTTTTCAGGCTCTTCCATCCTGATGGGGCATCTGGAGGAAACGCACAGGGAGAACATGCAAACTCCTCACAGACAGCACCCGCAGTCAGGACTGAACCCGGGTCTCTGGCGCTGTGAGGCAGCGGCTCTACCAGCTGCGCCACTTCACCTCACCTTAACCGTCTGACTTCAACTCGCAGACTCCCCCGCCCTTGATTCTGGCTATCTTTCCAATCCATGCCCCTCGTGATTATATAAACCTCTGTAAAGTCACCCCTCAGCCTCCTACACTCCAGCGAGAGTAATCCCAGCCTGTCTCAACTCTCCTTGTAACCACAGCCCTCCTTTCCAGGTAACATTGTACGAGTCTCTTCTGCACTCTCCCCATTGCGAGCACATCCCTCCCGTGGTGTGGAGACCAGGACTGTACACAATATTCACAAAGTGCAGTCTAACCAATGTGAACCTAGTGGAAGAAGACACTAAGCACTGGAGTTACCCAACAGGTTGGGCAGCATCTCAGGAGAATATGGATAGGTGACATTTCAGGTCAGGATCCTTGTTCAGACTGAGGGGGGTGTCGAAAGAAAGCTGGAAGAGAGGAGGGCCAGGACAAAGCCTGGAAGATGGGGGATATAGGAGGGAAAGAGAGGGGGAGGATTATGTATTTACCTAAAATTGCAGAATTCAATGTTCACATGATTGGGGTATAAACTACCCAATCAGAAAATGAGGTGCTGTTCCTTCTGTTTGTGTGTGGCCTCGCTTTGGCAAAGCAGGAGGCCTAGGACAGAAAGGTCGGTGTGAGAATCTGGTGTTTGGTTCGACAACTCTTTGAATATTCCATCCAAACACTGCCCCTGAGAGCTGTCGACCCCAGCATACTGATGTAGGTTGATGCAAGCCTCTACTGTCTAATCCGTTGCTTTCCAGCAATTGGATCCGGCCTTGACATTTGATCGTTTCCTTCAGATTCTCCTGTTTCAGATGCTGTTGGGTTCTCTGCTGCTCTGGATCCGTCAGGTTCAGGGCTTGCCCTTGAGCATGTGCTTGGCCCACCGGTGACACTGGCTGAATCTTCCTACTCCCAACGCCAATCCCTCCCTCCACATCCCACCACCAGGCACATTGAGTACATTGTTCGCACACCCCACCCTCACATAAAGTGTCGGCGTCATCAGACCTATCCCTATCTATAGTCGTACAGCACCGATACAGGTCCTTTGGCCCAACTTACCCACACGGGCCAAGATTCACCATCTACACTAATCCCACCTGCCCACGTTTGCCTTGTTTCCCTGTAAACCTTTCCAATCATGTATCTGTCCAAATGTGTTTTATGTTTTGTTTAGTTTAGAGATACAGCACGAAAACAGGCCCTTCGGCCCACCGAGTCCACGCCAAGCAGCGATCCACGCTCCCTAACACTATCCTACACACAATTTACAATTATACCAAGCCAATTCGCCTACAAACCTGTACGTCTTTGGAGTGTGAGAGAAAACGGGAGCACTCGGTGAAAATTCACGTGGTCACGGGGAGAAGGTACAAACTCCCGTAGTCAGGGTGGAACCCTGGTCTCTGACGTTGTGAGGCAGCAACTCTACCGCTGCACCACCGTGCCGTCCTTGGTGGAGTGAACCGGTGAAGTTCTGGAGCTCAGCTCCAAGGGTGAAGAGCTAGGAGCCAATGGTCCCCCGGAGTTTGGTGCCATCTATGTTCCACGTTGCCAACCCTGAATGGGACTGAGTTTGACACCGGCGTCAGTAACCTCGTTTGCCGCTGAGTCAGCTGAAAATCACTCCCATCGCACCAGCGTTTGCAGAGTCTCCTTCCAACTAGTTCCGCACACAACGGGACATTAACTTTTAAGAGAGTACCTTATTTTTGTTTTGTATATTTACACCAAAAAAAAAAAAATGTCATTGTGTATTCATTAACAAACTCCCTTGTGTGATCTCGACCGTGATCGTTGTGTTACTGAAAAATCCATCTCATGACATTGTGTGGACTTCAACAGGGCGGGCACAAGGTGCCGTCCAATGCCGGCGCAAGGGAGATTTGCATCACGCTGCAAATTCTTCCCCTTCTCTCTTCAAGCCACTGACCCATACACGTTGGATGCCTTCCATCCACTGACCCATACATGTTGGATGCCTTCCATCCACTTTCCCAAGAATCCTGACTGTTCAACCATGGAGGTCAACCTCACCCTGGTCCCTGCAGGAATGCCACGGGAGTGCACTTTCCATCTGAGGTTACTGGGGTCATCGGTCAGCCAGTGGACATAGGGCCACCTATTACCGGCCACCTTTGTCTCCTCTCCCCCCTCCCAACAATAGGTCTGGCGAGGGGCCTCGACCCTTCAACTCTCTTTTAGGGTGGCACTCCGGCGTAGATGTTAGATCCGCTGCCTCAACACAGGTTTGATCCTGACCTCGGGTACTGCCTGTGTGGAGTTTGCATGTTCTCCCTGTGACTGCGTAGGTTTTACCCTTTGAGCCAGCACCGCCATTCACTGTGATCATGGCTGATCATCCACATCTCAGCATCCTGTTCCTGCCTTCTCACCATATCCCCTGACACGGCTACCTTTAAGAGCTCTATCTAACTCTCTCTTGAAAGCATCCAGAGAATTGACCTCCACTGCCTTCTGAGGCAGATATTCCACAGATTCACAACTCTCTGGGTGAAAAAGTTTTTTCTCATCTCTGTTCGAAATGCCTTACGCCTTATTCTTAAACTGTGGCCCATGGTTCTGGACTCCTCCAACATCTGGAACATGTTTCCTGCCTCTAGCGTGTCCAATCCTTAATGATCGTATATGTTTCAATAAGATACCCTCTCATCCTTCTAAACTCCAGAGTATACAAGCTCAGCCGCTCCATTCTATCACCATATGACAGTCCCGCCATCCCGGGAATTAACCTTGTGAACCTACGCTGCACTCCCTCAATAGCAAGAATGTCCTTCCTCAAATTTGGAGACCAAAACTGGACACAATACTCCAGGTGTGATCTCATTAGGACCCTATACAACTGCAAAAGGACCTATTTGCTCCTATACTCAACTCCTCTTGTCCTCCGCTTTCCTCCCACATCCCAAAGACAAGGCCTCTGTAAATTGCCCCAGGTGTGTAGGGAGTGGATGAGAAGGTGGGATAACATCGAATATCGTGACGAAGGGTTCTGACCCAAAACATCATCTATCCATGTTCTCCAGAGAACAGCATTTGCAGTTCGTTGTTTCAACATAGAACTAGTGTGAATTGGTGATCGATGGTCAGCATGGTCTACCTGTACTAAAGGGTCTATTCCATGCTGTATCCCTAAACTAAACAAAACCATGTCCTCTAGTCTTTGACATTTCCATCCTGGAGGGAACACGCTCTGCCTATCTACCCTATCTATCCCTCTCATCATTTTATGCACTTCTAACTTCTCTGACATTCCAAAGAAAACAATCCAAGTCTGTCCAACCTCTCCTGCAGCTAACCACCTCATCTATCGCCCGAGAGTTGCAGTCAGAGGCTCCGCTCTGTCGATGTCCCATATCTAGAATGGGCTTGTCCACTCCTTATCAAAGAGGATGAGGTAACGTTGTGAAGTTAAGCAAGAAAACATGTTGTGGGCATGTGCATATCCCTTTGCCCGCTATCACTGCAGGCAGACCACCTGTTTATCTCGTTGGAACATTATAGATAGATGATATTTCAGTTCGGGAACCCTCTTCAGTCTGAAGACGGGCCCTGACCCGAAAGGTCACCTGTCTATATTCTCCAGAGATGCTGCATGACCCGCCGAGTTACTCCAGCATTTTGTGTCTCTTTTTGCAAACCAGCATCTGCAGTTCCCTGTGTCACTAACCCTTCAAGATCGGCACCTCTAGAGAACGTGAATAGGCGACGCTCACAAGGCCATCTTATGCGCTGGAGCGATCTCTCCATGTCCACACGTGTGTGCGTGTGTGTGTGTAAGTGTGTGTGTAAGAGTGTGTGTGTGTCTGTGACAGTGTATGAGAGTGTGAGAGAGATCGTGTGTGTATGTGACAAAGAGCCACACAGCAGACCCTTCCGCCCAACTTGCCCACACCGGCCAACATGCCCCATCTAAACCAGTCCCACCTGCCCACTTCCTCCCACCAGCCCCTGTGTAAAAACCAAAGATTCCTCAGGTTCCCACCAAATCCTTCCCCCTTCACCTCAAACCCATGTCCACCGGTTCCTGACTTCCCCACTCTGGGCAAAAGACTCTGTGCATTTACCCTATCCATTCCTCTCATAGTCTTATACACTTGGCAAGGGTTCATCAGGTGACTTTGGAGGTCCTCAGATAGATCACGCCTGCGTTGAAAATAATAAATTGTTTGCTGTAGAACTCCACATTACAGTTAGTTCCAGATTCTCCCACCAAATGTCATTGAACATTTCTATATCAGCGTATTGATCAAACTGCCCATTTTACTGCGGTCTATTGATTGTATATTAATCCAGCAGATACCATGAACTGATCACATGTTGAACTGGAATTAACACTGGCTCATTGACCAAATACAGATGGCTAGTCTTTTAGATATTATTATGGTCCCTGACTCAACTACCTCTTCTGGCAGCTCATTCCATACACCCACCACTCTCTGAATGAAAACGTTGCCCCTCAGGTTCGTATTAAACCTTTCTCCTCTCACCTGAAATCTATGGTGACTGGATCTTGATTCCCCTACCCTGGGCAAAAAACTCTGTGTATTCACCGTACCTACACTCTACACACAGACCAGATTTCCCATCATTGACTCCATCGACACTTCACACTATGAACATCATCAAAGACGTCCCACCTCGGTCATTCCTTCTTCTCCCCGCTCCCATCCGGTGGAAGATACAAGAAGCTTGAAAGCGCGCACCACCAGACTCAGGAACAGCTTCTTCCCCTCTGTTATCAGGCTTTTGAACAGTTCTTCCATAAGCTAGTCTTCGATCACCTCTACCCCATTGCAGACATTGGAACTGATGCTCTACTATGCTGAGAACTATATTCTGCACTCTGCATCTTCCCCATTGCTCTACCTATTGTACTTGAGTTCACCTTATTGTACTGAGGAATGGTATACAGTATCTGATCTGATTGGATAGCATGCAAATCAAAGCTTCTCACTGTACATTGCTACATGTAACAATAATAAATCTCAACCTTAACTTCTGCACAACCGTTCGGCGATCTCCGTTCTATAGATGCTACATCCCCGTGTCATGTTGATCGTATGTCCATATTGTGTTGACTCTGTTGATCATATTTGGATTCCGTATTGGGTGCAGTCAATTGATTGTAACATTCTCTATTCCCTAGGTGGTCCTTTGATCCATATCAGCCTGGGAGAACCCTCTCCATGGGTGTCCTCAATAGGAATGTCCCCTTGGTCACACCTCCGGATGGATTAGCTGGTCAGTTCAACATCATTGACCATTATCACGGGACAGATGATCGGACATCTTTGCTATCTCTCGCTTGGACAGCGATGTAACTCTAAAGGTGCCTGTGACTGAACGAGGGGTGTTGCTCTTCTGTTGCTCTCGCAAAACTGTGTTGCGGGACTAATTTTGAGATACTACATGGAAACAGGCCCTTCAGCCCACCCTTTCTACACTGACTAGTGCCTATCTTGGGGCGGCAGAGTGGTGCAGCGGTAGAGTTGCTGCCTCGCAGCGCCTGATATCTGGGTTCAATCCTGACTACGGGTGCTGTCTGTACAGAGTTTGCATGCTCTCCCCGTGACTGTGTGGGTTTTCTCCAGGTGCTCCAGTTTCCTTCAAACACTCCAGGTTTGTAGGTTAATTGGATTCTGTACATTTTAAATTGTTCCCAATGTGTAGGATAGTGTTAGTGTACGGGGTGATCGCTGGTTGGAGTCAGTGGGCCGAAGGGCCTGTTACCGTGCTGTACCTCTAAAATCTAAACTCCACGTCAACCATCGACTACCTGTACACTAGCTCTATGTTATCCCACTTGTGCATCCCGCACACAAGGGGCTATTGTCAGATTGCTTATCCCATTCCTTCTTCTTCCCATTTCCATCAGGCACAAGACACAGACGTTTGAAAGTGCGCACCACCAGACTCAGGAACAACTTCTTCCCCTCTGTAACCAGGCTTAGGATACTGTCCGATTCACCTCTACCCCATTGTGGACATTGGACTTTGTCTCTGGAACTGATGTGCTACAATGCTGAGAACTACGCTCGAGTCAACACACAGCAGCCAATTAAACTCTTGACCAGTGCGTCTTTGGAATGTGGGATGGAACCGGAACAAATCCTGGAATGGCATGTACTCTCCTTTGTCCTTTCATACTTTTTATATATAGAGCATAAAACAGTCCAGAACAGGAACAGGCCCTTCAGTCTACAATGCACGTGATCCATATCCCTCCATTCCCAGCATAACCCACATGCCTATCTAATAGTCTTTTAATCACCACTATTGTATCTGCCTCCACCACCACCCCTGGCAACGCGTTCCGTGCACCCACCAGGCTCTGTGTAAAAAACCTTCCAGCACATCTCCTTTAAACTTAGCCCCTCTTAGCAATGGAACTGGTGCGCTGTAGTGCTGAGAACGATATTCTGCACTCCTCAATGGTTCAATGGTACTTTATGGTCACAGAGACAGTGACAGGGAAATTATTTTTTGCAAACAGTTCAGTAAAAATATGACTACTCATAAGCACTATCGTAGATTAAGTTCAAGTGTTTGGGAATAGTACTCAGACAGTATACGAGAATCGCCAGGTTTTGGCAACATTCTCAAGTTTAGTTTAGACTATACCTGGGTTCAGTGAAAAGCATTTGCTGCGTGCTACCCAGCCAGTGGAAAGACAATGCATGATTACAATTGAGCCATTCACAGTGTACAGATACATGTTAAAGGGAATAAGATGAATAACATTTAGTGCAAGATAAAGCTGATCAAAGATAGTCTGAGGGTCTAAATTGTAATAAGTGTGGAGTTCTTAACTTGACCGTAAAGGCTTTGGCAGCGTTGCAAGGTCGACCTGGCCAAGCGAAGCTCTACCTATTATATTTGCGTTTGACGATTGTATTTATGTTCGGTATATCGGATGTGTTTGGATGGCGTGCAAAACAAAGCCTTTCACTGCACCTCGGTACACGTGACAATAATATAAAGCTGAGCCTCACCAGCATTGGGGAGACAGGGAAGCTGTCTCCCGTCTAGCGTGGCATGTGCGGCCCTACGGCACATGACCTTATCTGGCAGCCCAGGCGTCCTGCCAGAGTCGGGGAGAATTCATCAGCCTTATCTGTTGCACCCGGGCTTGGCATGTAAGCGTGGTCATCACGTGTCGGTTGCGTGTGATGTTGACGGAACACGAGTGGGCGGATTGCCACTCTCACTACATTCTCCGTGGAACTGTTCCCTGAGCAATGACTGATTGTGTTTGTATGCTGGCAATGCATTGTCTGGGGCTTATTGATCAAAGGCAGGTCCATTACTGGCCACCAATCTATGTTTGATCACGTATTAGCTATTCATTATTGATGGGATATTGAACACAGCAGTCGGAGGTTGCGGGGGAGACCAGGTAGAGACATGTGAAATTATGAGATGCATAGATAAGGCAGACAATCAGAACCTTTTTCCCAGGGTGGAAATGTCCCAGGCTAGAGGGCACAGCTTTAAGGTGAGAGGGGCAACGTTTAAAGGAGATGTGCAGGGCAATTTCTTTACACAGTGGGTGGTGGGTGCCTGGAACGTGCTGCCTGGGGCGGTGGTGGCAGATACAATAGTGATGATTATGACGTTGTTATTTGGGCACTTGGACATGCAGGGAATGGAGGAATATGCATCATGCGCAGGCAGGGATCAGTTTAACTTGGCATCATGTTCAGCACGGACTTTGTGGGCCAAAGGGCCTGTTGCTGTGCTGTACTGGGCTATGTTCTAACCCATCAGCTCACGTTCCCCCTTTCTATTGACGTGTGCAAGTCCCACATCATGTTCAGCACAGACATTCTGGGCCGAAGGGCCTGTTCCAGTGCTGTTCTGTTCTACGTTCTCTGAGGGCAGCACTGAGCGAGTGCTGTGGCCTGGGACACTCAGAGGCAGGTTCTCTGGATGCTTTCAAGAGAGAGCTAGATAGGGCTCTTAAAAATAGTGGAGTCGGGGGATATGGGGAGAAGGCAGGAACGGGGTATTGATTTGGGATGATCAGCCATGATCACATTGAATGGCAGTGCTGGCTCGAAGGGCCAAATGGCCTACTCCTGCACCTATTGTCTATTGTCTATTTGAGTTCTAACTTTCTCTCAATTCTTTGACCTGAACTAGAGAGCAGTCCTGACCTACCATCCACTTCATTGGAGACTCTCGGACTATGTTTAATCGGACTTTATTTAACACTAAACGTTATTCCCTTTATGCTGTATCTGTACACTGTGGACGGCTCGATTGTAACCTTGTATAGTCTTTCCGCTGACCAGATAGCACGTAACACTGGACAGGGCAGCATGGAGGCACGGCGGTAGAGACCCGGGTTCGATCCTGACTACGGGTGTTGTCTGTACGGAGTTTCCTCCCACACTCTAAAGCCGAACAGGTTTGTAGGTCAATTGGCTTCAGTAAAAACTGTAAATTGTCCCTCGTGCGTGTGGGATAGTGCTAGTGTACGGGTAACGCTGGTCGGCGTGGACCCCAGTGGTCAGAAGGGCCTGTTTCTGCGCTATACCTCGAAACTGAACTAAACCAAACAAAAGCTTTTCACTGTACTTGAGTACACGTGACAATAAACTAATCAAGCGTTTCTCTTCCCGCGGAGATTCCCCAGCCAATTCTGCTTTTACCTCAGGTTTCCCAGCATCTGCATGTTTTGATTTCCATTGCATTGTCCAGGGAGACGGGTCTACTTATAGATATCAGTCACCTTGAGAATTCTACTGAATAGTTTAGTCCTAGGCTGTTGTTTTCCTCTCAACCAAGTTACCATTACATTACTTAATAACAGAGTAAACCGATCCGGTACGGGGAAGATCATGTTTCTGTAACCTCAGCTCGCTGAACCCTTCCTTCCGAGTTGCTTGTGGTTTAAGGTGATGAATTTGTTCACCTTGCAAGACGGCAGCTCTTGCATTATGTTCCCAGCTCTGTGGATGCACAGTGCTCAGAGGAATGAAGACCGTAAGACATAGGAGCAGAATTAGGCCATTCGGCCCATCGAGTCTGCTCCGCCACGCAATCGTGGCTGATCTATTTTTTCCTCTCTACCCCATTCTCCTGTCTTCTCCCTGTAACCTTTGACACCCCCTATCAAGAACCTGTCAAACTCCGCTTTAAAAATACCCGATGACTTGGCCTCCACAAGCGTCTGTAGCAATGAATTCCACAGATTCACCACACTCGGGATAAAGAAATTCCTCCTCATCTCCTTTACAAACGCATGTCCTTTTATTCTGAGGCTGTGCTCTCTGGTCCTAGACTCTTCCATTACTGAAAACATCCTTTCCCTGTCCACTTTATCTAGGCCTTGCATATTTTGCTGGGTTTCAGTGAGATCGCCCCTCGCCCTTCTAAATTCTAGCAATTACAGGGCCAGAGCCTTCAAATATTCCCACGTTAACCCAATTATCCCTGGGATCGTCCCCTTGTGCAACACACAAATCTCTATCAGCTTCACATTTTGCTTTATTTCTTTTCTTATCTGACTCCCTTTGTTTCCTTTTCACTTCCAGCCTTTGTCACGGAGTCATACAGGAAACAGGTCCTTCAGCCCAACTCACCCATGCTGACCAAGATCCCCCTTCTAAGCTAGTCACTCCACTCATCGGCCAATCAAACCTGGCACATGGATATGCAGGGAATGGAGGGATATGGATTATATGCAGGCAGAGATTGGTGTAACAGAAAGGACATTGTGGGCCGAAAGGCCTGTCATCGTGCTGTACTGTTCGGCATCTGACTGCAGTACCACAAGTGGCAGGGGGCCTCAGCAAAATAATGTTGGCGCTCTGGTTTTGGCTCGGACATAGCTACAGCTGCAGATTCCTTTCCCCGACGGACATCAGTGACCTTAGCTGGTTTCTAAAGGCAATCCACATCCCCGGACACCAGCCTGCAACCTCCCAGTAACTACCTCAAATACCCACTGGCCAGCTCCTGAGAGTTCTTGAAAAACAAACAAAACTGCAGCTGCTGGATTTGGAATCAAAAACAGAACTAAGGCAGCAGCTGTGGGAAGGGAGGATTGTCTTAGGTCAGGGGCACTTCCTCACAAATGTTGACTGCTTTCTCTTTCCACAGATGCTGCCTGACTAGCTACGTTCTTCCAGCACTTCTGTCTTTGTTCCTTCAAAATTAACCCTCACCAATCATCTTTGTGGAAGTCATCCCCATTAACAACCGGTAACCTCAATTAACCAACAAATTCACCACACTAACTAACTCCACATGTAATCATAGAGTCATAGAGTCATATAGCATGGAAACAGGTCATTCGGCCAATATCATCCATGCCGACCAAGATGCCCCATCAAAGCTAGTCCCTTGCCTGAATTTGGCCCATATATTCTTCTCAACCTTTCCAAAGCATGTACCTTTCCAAATGTCCCTCAAATAGAGTTATAGAGTCATACAACGTGGAAACTAGCACTTCCGCCCAACTTGCCCATGCTGACCAAGATGCCCCAAATACACGCAATATCCCATCTGCCTGCGTTTGGCCCTTATCCCTCTAAACCTATCCTATCCGTGTATTGTCGAAATGTTCTGATAGTACCTGTCGCAACTACTTCCTCCGGCAGCTCGTTCCATAAACCCACCACCCTCTGTGTGAAACAGTTGCCCCTCAGGTTTCTATTAAATGTTCTCATCTTAAATGTTTGCCCTTTGCTTCTTGATTCCCCTCCCCAGGGTAAAATATTCTGTGCATTCACCCTATCTATCCCCATTATAGTTTATCCACCTCTATAAGATCATCCCTCAGCTTCTTGCACTTCAAGGAATAAAGTCCTAACCTACCGAACCTCTCCCTAAAGCTCAGGCCCTTGAGTCCTGGTAACGTCTTCGTAAATCTTCTCTGCAATCTCTCCAGCTTTGTGGCTTTCCTCCTATAACAGGGTGACCACACTGATGTGTACTCCAAGTGTGGCCTCACCAACATCTTGTACAACTGTAACATAACATCCCATCTCCCATACCCAGTATAATAATAATAATAATAATAATAATGTCTTTATTTATATAGCACATTTTTAGTCAACTTGCATTGACCCCAAAGTGCTTCACACAATTACTTCCATACAGACAGGCAAAGGTGGGTGAAGTGTCTTGCCCAAGGACACACACAGGCAAAGGTGGGTGAAGTGTCTTGCCCAAGGACACAACGACAGTATGCACTCCAAGCGGGATTCGAACCAGCTACCTTCCGGTTGCCAGCCGAACACTTAGCCCATTGTGCCATCTGTCGTCCTTGAGTATAGAAGAAGAAGAAGAAATAATTTTATTGCCACACAACCTAGGTCGGTGGTATTTGGGTTGCCAGCAGCGGTACAATAATAAAGAACACAACCACATTAAAATTTTACACAAACATCCACCACAGCATTCATCACTGTGGTGGAAGGCACAGAGCTAGGCCAGTCCTCCTCCATTTTCCCCCGTGGTCGGGACCTCTACCCTCCACAGCCGTTGCTGCGGGCGTCCAGATGGTAAGGGACAAAGTCAAAGTTAAGGTGAGTCCAGGATCGGCTCTTCCCAACCAGAGACCGCGGCTTCAGGCTGGTGTAGGCCACAGGCCTACACCAGGCCGCAGAAGGGTCTCAATCCAAAATTGTCACATATTCATGTCTTCTAGAGATGCTACCTATCCCGCTGAATTACTCCAGCTCTTTGTATCTTTTTTTCTATACTTAAGGCCCTGACTGATGAAGGCCTTGATCAACCTTATCTCCCTGTGACGCCACTTTCAGGGAACTATGTACCCATACTCCTCAATCCCTCTACTCCACTACAGTCCAGGGACCTGCCGTAAAGGTCCTCCCCTGGATTGACTTCCCAAAATGTAAAACCCTGCACTTATCTGCACGTGTAGTCAATCTGCTCAGATTCCATCTCCAGATTCTGGTGCCCAGTTTAAGGCCAATGTATATTATTAGGAGGAACAGCCAAACAGGTTAATTAAAAGAACTACAGGGACAGGTTTTAAATGAGGAATGTGCCTCCTTGTTGTATAATTAATGGCCTATTAACCAAATTAGGGCAATGCACAATTTTGAAAGACACTCTCAGTAGATTTATTCCCAGGCTGCTCATTTCAATGACAAAGGGTTTAATTCAACGACACAGGGATTAAAGTATCTGCATAAAATGGGTAATTGTAGAAGTTTGGTGCGCGGTTTCAATATGTGTGTGCTGTGCCCGTGCCCATGTGCCCGTGCCCATGATGTTGCTGCAAGCAAGATTTTAATTGTACCTGCACCCAAAGATACTGCCTGCACATCACTGCATTTGTATGTCAAACTCAACCTAACTTGGCCTGAAGCAAACATGGAAATAACAAAGCTGAGGCCACGCGCCAACTCTCGGACACCTCCTCCTACTCATCGAATCACTCCGCAAAAACCCAGACTGGGTCATCAAACCAGCCGACAAGGGAGGTGCCGTGGTAGTCTGGCGCGTCGATCTCTACAAAGCTGAGGCCACGCGCCAACTCTCGGACACCTCCTCCTACTTACCCTTGGACCATGACCCCACTGACGAGCACCAGGCCACCATTTCTAGCACCATCACCGACTTCATCAATTCCCACGCCCTACCTGACCAAGCCTCCAAACTCATCGTTCCCCAGCCCCGCACGGCCCGTTTTTAC
This sequence comes from Amblyraja radiata, assembly GCF_010909765.2. Taxonomy (NCBI): domain Eukaryota; kingdom Metazoa; phylum Chordata; class Chondrichthyes; order Rajiformes; family Rajidae; genus Amblyraja; species Amblyraja radiata. The sequence continues at coordinate 26,352,503 of NC_045973.1, forward strand.
CTTCTCCCCAAAATCCACAAACCCGGCTCTCCCGGCAGACCCATTGTCTCTGCGTGTTCGTGCCCCACCGAACTCATCTCCACATACCTTGACTCCATCCTATCCCCCTTGGTCAAATCCCTCCCCACCTATGTTCTAGACACCTCAGACACTCTCCGCCGCCTCCACGCATTCCACTCTCTGGGCCCTCACCCCCTCATCTTCACCATGGATGTCCGGTCACTCTACACCTCCATCCCCCCCCAGGATGGCCTCAGAGCCCTCCGGTTCTTCCTCGACCAGAGGAGCAACCTATACCCAGCCACTGACACTCTCCTCCGCTTAGCGGAGTTGGTCCTCACCCTCAATAACTTTACATTTGACTCCTCCCATTTCCTCCAAACACAAGGCGTAGCTATGGGCACACGCATGGGCCCCAGCTACGCCTGCCTCTTTGTCGGGTACGTTGAACAATCCTTGTTCGATGCGTACCAGGGCCCCATCCCCGACCTCTACCTCCGCTACATTGATGACTGCTTTGGTGCCACCTCCTGCACCCACACACAATTGACTGACTTCATCCACTTCACCACCAACTTCCATCCGGCACTCCAATACACCTGGACGATTTCCGACACTTCCCTACCATTCCTTGACCTCACCATCTCCATCGCAGGGGACAGACTCCTGACCGACATACATTACAAACCCACTGACTCACATGGCTATCTGGACTACACGTCTTCCCACCCTGCCCCCTGTAAAGACTCCATCCCCTACTCCCAATTCCTCCGCCTACGCCGCATCTGTTCCCAGGATGAGACATTTCATACCAGGGCATCGGAAATGTCCTCGTTCTTCAGGGAACGGGGATTCCCCTCCGCCACCATAGATGAGGCTCACACCAGGGTCTCATCCATACCCCGTAACACTGCTCTCTCTCCCCATCCCCGCACACGCAACAAGGGCAGAGTCCCTCTGGTCCTCACCTTTCACCCCACCAGCCGGCAAATACAACACATAATCCTCCGCCATTTCCGCCACCTCCAACGTGACCCCACCACTCGCCACATCTTCCCATCTCCCCCCATGTCTGCCTTCCGCAAAGACCGCTTCCTCCGCAACTCCCTTGTCAATTCTTCCCTTCCCTCCCGTACTACCCCCTCCCCGGGCACTTTCCGTTGCAACCGCAAGAAATGCAAGACCTGTCCCTTCACCTCCCCCCTCGACTCCATTCAAGGTCCCAAGCAGTCGTTCCAGGTGCGACAAAGGTTCACCTGTATCTCCTCCGACCTCATCTACTGCATCCGCTGCTCTAGATGTCAGCTGATTTACATCGGTGAGACCAAGCGTAGGTTGGGCGATCGTGTCGCCGAACACCTCCGCTCAGTCCGCAATAACCTACCTGACCTCCCGGTGGCTCAGCACTTCAACTCCCCCTCCCATTCCCAATCCGACCTCTCTGTCCTGGGTCTCCTCCATTGCCAGAGTGAGCAACAGCGGAAATTGGAGGAACAGCACCTCATATTCCGTCTGGGGTCCTTGCGTCCTTATGGCATCAACATTGAATTCCCCCAATTTGGCTAGCCTGTGCTGTCTCCCCCCCTTCCTTCACCCTCTAGCTGTCTCCTCCCACACTCCCATCCGCCCGCCCTCGGGCTCCTCCTCCTCCTCCCTTTTTCCTTCTTTCTTTCCCCACCCCCCATCAGTCTGAAGAAGGGTTTCGGCCCGAAACGTCGCCTATTTCCTTCGCTCCATAGATGCTGCTGCACCCGCTGAGTTTCCCCAGCAATTTTGTGTACCATGGAAATAACCTTGCCTTTGAATAATATTTTGCAAGTGATAGCCAAAGGCTTGGTTAGAGGTACAGCATGGAAAAGTGGAATACAGTGTGTAGCAACGTGCGGAGTCATGCATTTTGGTAGTAGGAATAAAGGCGTAGACTATTTTCTTAATGGGGTGAGAATCCAGAAATTGGAGGTGCAAAGAGACTTGGGAGTGCTGGTGCAGGATTACAAAAAAGTTAATCTGCAAGTCGAATCGGTAGTAAAGAAAGCAAACTTGATTTATTTCAAGAGGACTTGTATACAAAAACAGAGGTGTAATGTTGAGGCTCTATAAGGTGCTGGTAAGGCCACATTTGGAATATTGTGAGCAATTTTGGGCACCATATCTGAGGAAGGATGTGCTGGTCCAGAGGAGGTTTACAAGAATGATCCCAAGAATTAGTAGGTTTACCTACGATGAGCATTTGTCGGCACTGGGCCTGTACTCGCTGGAGTTTAGAAGAATGAGGGGAGACCTCATTGAAACATACAAAATAGTGACAGGCTTGGATAGAGTGGATGTGGAGATGATGTTTCCACTAGCGGGAGAGTCTAGGACTAGAGATCATAGCCTCAGAATTAAAGGACGTTCTTTTAGGAAGGAGATGAGGAGAAATGTCTTTAGTCGGAGGGTGGTGAATCTGTGGAATTCTTTGCCACAGAAGGCTGTGGAGGCCTAGTCTGTGGATATTTTTATGGCAGAGATAGATTCTTGATTAGTCAGGTGTCAGAGGTTATGGGGAGAAGGCAGGAGAATTGGGTTGGGGGGAGAGATAGATCAGCCAGGATTGAATGGCGGAGTAGACTTGATGGTCCGAATGGCCTAATTCTATTCCTCTTCCTTATGACCTTATGAAACAGGCCCTCCGGCCCACCGAGTCCACACGGACCGTCGATCACCCGTACACACTAGTTCTACGTTACCCCACTTTCTCATCCACTTCCTACACACCAGGGGCAATTTACAGAGGGCTGATTAACCTGCAAACCCACGTCTTTGGGGCTTGGGTGGAAACCGGAGCACCCGGTCACTGGGAGAATGTGCAAATTCCACAGACAGCACTCGAGGTCAGGATCGAACTTAGACAGGCAAACATGGATTGTTTACTTTGGAATACCGGAGGTTGTGGGGAGACCTGGCAGAAGTATATGGAATTATGAAAGTCATAGGTAGGGTAGACTGTCAGAACTATATTTTTCGGGTGTAAATATCTAGAGTTACAGCGTTAAGGTGAGAGGGGCAGGGCAGTTTTTTTACACAGAGATTGGTGGGCAAAGAGCAAGATGTTCCACTCCTGCAAAATCCAATGGACTGACGTAGTATGCAACGGAGCGTAACCTCCGCCATTTCAGTAAACCCGACCCGACTTCCGTTATGCCTCTCGCAGTGTAATCAGCGTTGCGGGGGGGACAGTTTGTGTGCGTGATATAGCTCATCTACCAAATTCATAATTTTGTTCATTTTCTTTTTAAATGTTTTTTAAATTTTTATTTTTAAATGGCTCGTGTCCTGTGTTTGAATTGATTTTTGTATTAAACTTGCACTCTGTAATTCATCTAATCCCATTGTTCACAACTGCTTGTATGCACCCTTCAAAGGAAAATGTTAAAACCTCTTCAAGAAACGACAATGCAGAGAGGGCTGGGTGCCTGGAACATGTTGCCGGGGGTGGTGGTGTAGGCAGATACAATGGTGCCGGTCGTAAGGCTTTTAGATACACGCATGGATGGATATGCTGGGAATGGATATGGATTATGTGCAGGCAGATCAGAGTTGGTCTTGGTCTCATGTTCAGCACAGACTATGGGCCGAAGTGCCTGTTCCTGTATAGTTTGGTTTATTGTCTCGTGTACCATGGTTCAGTGAAAAATTTTGTTGCGTGCTAACCAATCAGCAGAAAGACTATACATGATTACAATCGAGCCATCCACAGTGTACAGATACATCATAAAGGAATAACGTTTACTGGAAGATAAAGTCCAGTAAAGTCCGATTAAAGGTAGTCCAAGGGTCTCCAAGGAGGTAGATAGTAGCTCAGGACTGCTCTCTAGTTGGTGATAGGATGGTTCAGTTGCCTGATAACAGCTGGGAAGAAACTGTCCCTGAATCTGGAGGTGTGCTTTTTATGTTCTATACCAGCCGCGCCACTGTGCCACCCTTCACTGAGCTCCAGAGTGGATGGGATTGGTGCCAAAGGAATGCAAGTCTTTCTGTCTTGGGCTCTTGCAAGGAATATTGTGGAAGTAGCCGGCAGAGCAGGGAGCAGGGCTGAGCTGCTGGACTGGACCCGCTGGGGGTCAGCACTGGGCGCCATGTTTCAACTGGAGCCAAGGCCAGCTACAAGCAAATTAATGAGCTTTGACTTGTTAAAAGTCGACTAATTGCTTCCAACAAGTCAGAGTGCATTAAGAAAACCTTCAGCGATTTCCCCCCCAGGCGGAAACCAAAACACATTAACAGACTTCCCGCTCCATGTAGGTCTACGCTTGAACCCAGTGCTGGATGCTTGCAACGCTCACGACTCCTGCAAACTCTTCTAGAGTTGGACTGGCCCTTCGGCCCAACTCATCCAGGCCCACAGTAATGCCTGTTTATGCTAAGCCCATCTGCCTGCATCTTGCCCCTATCTCTCCAAACCTTTCCCTTCCATTTCCCATTGAAATTCCCTTTAAACATTGGAATCATATCTGTCTACAACCTCCCCTTCTGGAGGGATTTTCCACCAGATGTGGGCATTTGTTCCCCATCCCTGGTTGCTCTCGAGGAGATAGAATTAAGTTGTCTTCATGAACCATAGTGGTAGGAACACAATAATAGGGGCACGAGTAGTCAGCCCGATCTCTCAAGCCCTTCCCATTTATTTTATCTATTCATCTAATCGATTCAGCATCAGCTTCCTACGCTCCAAGGAATAAAGTCCCAGCCTTCCCAACCTCTCCTTATAGCTCAGGCACCCAAGTCCTGGCAACACCTTTGTAAATCTTCTCTGCAGTCTTTCCAGTCTAACGATATCCTTCCGACAGCAGGATGACCAAAACTGAACACAGTGTGGCTTCACCAACATCTTGCACAACTGTAACATAACGTCCCAACTTCTATACTCAATTCCTTGACTGAAGAAGGCCAGCGTGCCAAAAGCCTTCTTCAACACCCTCTCTACTTGTGATGTCACTTGCAGTAAAGCACAGAGAGGGATATGGAATCAATGCAGGCAAGTGGGATTGGTATAGATAGGCATGATGGATGGCATAGGTGTGGTGGGCCAAAGGGCCTGTTTTTAAGGAGAAGAGGAGGCACATCAGAGGAACTTTGGAACGAGCTGCCAGAAGAAAGTGAATACAATTGTGACTTTTAATAGACATTTGGACAGATACATGGATAGGAAGGGTTGAGAGGGATATGGGCCAAATGCAGGTCCGGAAGATCAACTTGGGCGGCATGGACGAGGTGGGCCGTAATACCTGTTGTTATGCCCTTGTACTCTATAACAGTCCAACCACGATTCAAGGCGTGATACCACAGTGATAGTCTGATGGATGTAGGTAGGGTAGAAAGTCAGAACTGGTTTTCCAGATTATCAAATACTGAGGCTGTGGACAGGTGAGGGTGGGGTGACAAAGGGCGGTGGGGTCTGGAATGTACTGCCAGGGCTGGTGGTCGAGGCAGGTATAATAGTGGCATTTTAGATTGGGCAGCATAGTGGCGCAGCGTTAGAGTTGCTGCCTTACAGCTCCAGTAGACCCGGGTTCAATCCTGACTACAGGTGCTGTCCGTACGGAGTTTGTACGTTCTCCCTGTGACCGCATGGGTTTTCACTGGTGCTCCGGTTTCCTCCCACACTCCAAAGACGTATAGGTTAATTGTAGGTTAATTGACCCTCTCTAATTTGTCCCTAGTGAGTTGGATAGAACAGTTTAGGGGTGATTGTTGGTTGGCGTGGACTCGATGGGGCAAAGAGCTTGTTTCCACGCTGTATCTCTAAACTACACTAAACTAAACTAACTTAGATAGGCACATGGATATGCAGGGAATGGAGGGATGTGGATCACGTGCAGGTAGAGGAGAATAGTTTAGCTTAGCATCATGCTCAGCACGGACATTGTGGGCCGAAAGGCCTGTTGTTCTGCCATTGAGCTCTCAGTGCAACCACCATTGGAGATGTGATTCCACTGTGGAATACACCCTTGCCTCTGCTCCCGGAAGTCTGAGCTGCCGGACCCCATTCCCAACTCTCCGAAGCAGGGATCCAGATAGGAGAAACAGCCAATCAAGAACAGGGACCCTTGGTTGTGTCATCGGAGACCTGCTTTAAAGTGTGATCATCATTGCCACGAGCGGCCCGGCCAATGTCATGCGTGCATCGAGCCACTGTCTTCAGCAAGATGACAGGGCGTGATGTGAGGTGGTGAATCTCGGCCACTTTGGCCACAGCTAGGTCACCCAGCCTTGGTCAAAATGTTTCCATTGTGATGTCACAGTAGTGCAACAGTGAGGGTCGAGGGCTGCAGCCTGCCTCTGCCTCTGCCCCAGCACAGATCACCACTTCCCTCCCGTCCACCCTACCCCGACTCACCCAGCTGCCTTCCACACGCTAGACACCCACACTCTTCTCCGTGACCCCGTGGACCATGGCCCACCCAGACCGCTCGACAAGGGAAGGACGGCAGGAATTTGGGGCAGGTGCAGAGGATGTGGCCAGGGGCGATCCCAGCCATGAGGGCCTTCCCGTCTGCCGAGTAAATGAAGCCAGGGTGGGTCTCTTTAGCATCGGAAGGTTAAGAGGAGATTGAATGATAAACACAAAGTGCTGGAGAACTATGAGAGGCATAGACTGGATAGACAATCAGAACTATTTTCACCAGGGTGGAGATCCCAAAGACTAGAGGCATAGCTTTGAGGTGAGGTGCAAAGTTGCAAGCTTTTTTACATAAAGGGTGCCTGGAACACGCTGCCAGGGGTGGTAGTGGAGGCAGATACATTAGGTGGCATTTTAAAGACTGGATATGCAGGGATTGGAAGGATATAAGGTACAGTGTGTGCACGCAGATAGGTGATGGTCTTGGCATCATGTTTGGCACAGACATTGTGGGCCGAAAAGCCTGATCTTGTGCTGTATTTTTCTACGTTCTAAAATCAGTGTCATAGGGTCTGATAAAGTCCTGACCTGAAACATCACCTATCCATGTCCTCCAGCACTTTGTGTTTGATGTTGTATACCAGTATCTGCAGTTCCTTGTGTCTACAGTTATAGAACCGTACAACACAGAAGCAAACCCTTCGGCCCAGCTCCAAATGCTGACCAAGTAGGGGTTGAATTGCAGGGATGATAGATAGGCAATGTTTCTGTTCGGGGCCCTTCTTCATAAGTCATAGTAGTAGAATTAACTCGCCCGTCTCATTGAGTCTACTCTGCCGTTCAATCACAGCTGAGAGGTTGGACAGATTTGGATTGTTTACTCTGGAACACTGGAGGTTGAAGAGAAGCCTGATAGAAGTAGACAAAATTATGAGAGGCAAAGATATGGAGTAAACAGTCAGAACAGTTAGTGGGCGGTCACGGTGGCGCAGCGGTTGAGTTGCTGCCTTGCAGCGCTTGCAGCGCCGGGGACCCGAGTTCAATCCCGGCTGCGGGTGCTGTCTGTACGGAGTTTGTACGTCTCCCCATGGCCGCATGGGTTTTCTCCGAGGTCTTCAGTTTCCTTCTACACTCCAAAGACGTACAGGTATGTAGGTTAATTGGCTTGGTGTATGTGTAAATTGCCCCTAGTGTGTGTAGGGTAGTGTTAATGTGCATCTCTCGATTGGATGTAAATGTTCAGTAATTTGTGCAGAAATGCACCCAGGTTCTTCAGAATATCTTTCAGTCTCTCAGCATTTAAAAAAATAATCTGTATTCCTAAATTTTCCCGAAAAGTGCATGCCCTCCCAATTCCCCAGATTATATTTTATCTGCTGTGTGTTCTCCCAAGGGCTCTCTGCAACCCACACTTGGATATATTGCACTTGATACCTTTGCCCGACTCACTAACAGGTAGCAATCAGTTGGGGTCCCAGCACTGATTTCTACCACTCCCTCCCAGCCCAAACGTGACCACTCATTCTTCTCTCTGCTGACTATCACTCAGTTTGCACCAGTACATCTCCCCAGCCCACTCCCCACCCAGTCCCACCTACTGATGCTGATCTTGGTTTATTATTGTCATGTGTATCGAGGTACAGTGGAAATGTTTGTTCTGCATGCTATACAGTCAAATCCTCGTTGACTGGATAGCTTGTGAGGTGTTGCATTTTGGGACGTCGAACAAGACCTTCACAGTGAATGATGGTAGGCCTCTGGGTAGTGTTGTAGAGCAGAGGGATCTAGGAGTACAAGTGCATGGACCATGAAGGTCAAGTCGCAGGTAGATAAGGTGGTCAAAAAGACTTTTGGCACTTTGGCCTTCATCAGTCAGAGTAATGAGTATAGAAAGTAGACAAAAATGCTGGAGCAACTCAGCATTTGGGCCGAAACATTGTCTATTTCCTTCGCTCCAGAGGTGCTGCCTCACCCGCTGAGTTTCTCCAGCATTTTTGTCTACCTTCGATTTTCCAGCATTTGCAGTTCCTTCTTAAAAATATTAAGTATAGAAGTTGGTAAGTCATGTCGCAGTTGTATAAGACGTTGGTGAGACCGCATTTAGAATATTGTGTTCAGTTCTGGGCACCATGTTATAGGAAAGATATTGTCAAGCTTGAAAGGGTTCAGAAAAGATTTACGAAGATGTTGCCAGGACTAGAGGGTGTGAGCTATAGGGAGAGGTTGAGTAGGCTGGGTCTCTATTCCATGGAGCGCAGGAGGATGAGGGGAGATCTTATAGAGGTATACAAAATCATGAGAGGAATAGATCGGGTAGAAGCACAGTCTTTTACCCAGAGTAGGGGAATTGACGACCAGAGGACATGGGTTCAAGGTGAAGGGGAAAAGATTTAATAGGAATATTAGAAGTAATTTCTTCACACAGAGGGTGGTGGGTGTATTGAACAAGCTGCCAGAGGAGGTAGTTGAGGCAGGGACTATCCAATTATTTAAGAAACAGTTGGACAGGTACATGGATAGGACAGGTTAGGAGGGTTATGGACCAAGCGCAGGCAAGTGGGACTAGTGTAGCTGGGACATCGTTGGCCATTGTGGGCGAATTGGGCCGAAGGGCCTGTTTCCACACTGTACTAATCTATGACTCAATGACTCTATGACATGTACAAAGGGAACACAGAGTGCATAGTTTTAGTCTCCAAGAAATAGGAGTGGAGGTTAAAAAAAGTGCAAGGTCTGCAATGAGGTAGGTTGGAAGATCAGCCTATGGTGGGACCATTCAGTAGTCTGATAACATAGAAACATAGAAAATAGGTGCAGGAGTAGGCCATTCGAGCCTGCACCGCCATTCAATATGATCATGGCTGATCATCCAACTCAGTATCCTGTACCTGCCTTCTCTCCATACCCCCTGATCCCTTTAGCCACAAGGGCCACATCTAACTCCCTCTTAACTATAACAGCGGGGAAGAAGCTGTTCTGGAGTATGGTGGTGCGTGCTTTCAAGCTTTTGTTTCTTCTGCCTAATGAGGGAGGGGAGAAGAGGGAATGACCGGGGTGTGAATGGTCCTTGAAGATGTTGTCTGCTTTCCCGAGGCAGCGTGAAGTGTAGATGGAGTCGATGGTCTGTGTGACGGACTGGGCTACATCCACAACTCTCTGCGACATCCTGCGGTGTTGGGCAGAGCTGTTCCCAAACCGAGCTGTGATGGATCCCGACAGGATGCGTTCCACGGTGCATCTGTAGACGTTGGTACGAGTTGTTGGTGACGTGCCGAACCTCCTTTGTCCTTTGAGGAAGAGTCTTCTGTGGAAAACACCAAATTTATTTCATTATTCCTTGTGTGACAATGTATCTGCTGGAAATCCGAAAAATCTTGCATCACTCATCAATTCTCTCATTTACAACCTCACAAATTCCAATAGATCTCTAAATATATCCCTTCCAGTAATCAGTAATTCCACATATCCCAGTAATAATCAGTTCCCCCGATTTCTCTAACCTATCCCGCACATCTCCTTTAAACCTTACCGCTCTCACCTTAAAGCTATACCCTCCAGTCTTTGCTTTTTCAATCCTGGGAAAAAGATTCTGACTGTCTACCCTATCTCTGCCTCTCATCATTTTATATACTTCGATCAGACCTCCCCGCAGCCTCCGGCGTTCCGGAGAAAACAAACCAAGCCTGTCCAACCTCTTTCTGTAGATGAAATTCTCTAACCCAGGCATAATTCTGGAAAACCTCGCTTGCACCCTTTCCAAAGGTTTCCGCACCCCTCCTGTAATTGGGGCAAGCAGAACTGCTCGCGATACTCCAAATACCACCTAATTTCCCCTCCTCTCTCTCCCTGTCATCTCCCCTCCCCTCTTAGTCACTCTGCCCCTTTACTTTGAGGTCTGACCCACTTGGGTAGCTTACAACCCAACTGCACGTATATCGAATTCTCCAATTTCAGATAGGCTCCCCTCCCTTTTCACCCTCCCCTGTTCCCCAGCCGGATGCACACCTATTTCTTCCTTCCCCCCCTCCATCTCAGCTTTCACTTACATTCCTCTCTCTGGCTTCACAATTCGCAAATCCTCAATCCTTATCTCACATCTTAATTCTTTACATCTCTGGCCTTTGTCCAACCATCTGCCTCTCAACACCCTCCCCTCACCTGTATCCACCTATCACTTGCCAGGCTTTGTCCGGCCCCCCCACCTCTCTTCCAGCTTTCTCCTCCCCTCCTACAATCAGTCTGAATAAGGGCCCCGACCCAAAGCTTTGTCAGTCCATTCCCTCCACAGACGCTGCTTGGCCTGCAGGGTTCCTCCAGCACTTTGTGCCTTTTTTCTACCTTTATTCAGAAACTTCCCATTCGTGAGAAACGTCTCCCTCTCTGCTATTCAGATAAGAATCCAAGCATCAGCTGTCTACAGTGTGACTGTGTGTGATTGTGCACTGATGCAGAGTATAAACAGGACTGGTTTGACACCCGGGTTTCAAGCTCAAGCTCACCAATGCCAGACAACCAAGCCACCCCCCCCCTCCTTCCCCACCCACCAATGTGTTCTGACACGCACAGGACAGGCATCTCAAGCGTGCACCCCCTCCGTCTACCCGCACCCGCCAGCAGCAACTCTGGAGCAATCCTTCTGCAAGCTGACTCTGTGATGTGAAGCAGTGGTTTGTGAAACCCATGCCGTGTGCAGCCTCACAGCCGACCACATAGGCTGGGAGCCAGGGAGAGGGCAACTCAGCAGCAGAGGATGGCTTCTGTCCCGGCCAAGGCAGAAGAACCAACTTGTAGACGCAAAGAACTGAGGTCCTGATGCTTTCAAGAGAGAGCTAGATAGGGCTCTTAAAAATAGTGGAGTCAGGGGATATGGGGAGAAGGCAGAAACGGGGTACTGATTGGGGATGATCAGCCATGATCAAATTAAATGGCGGTGCTGGCTCGAAGGGCCGAATGGCCTACTCCTGCACCTATTGTCTATTGACCCAAAACGTCACCTATCCATGTTCTCCAGAGACGCTGCCTGACCCGCTGAGATACTCCAGCACTTTGTGTCCTTTTTAGAAGAACCAATTTTAGAACCTTGGGGTGTAACATCACGACCTAATTAGTTTAATTTAATTTAGTTTAGTTATACAGCATGGAAACAGGCCTTTTGGCCCGACCATTGATCACCCTTACACTAGTTCTATCCCACACATTAGGGGCAATTTACTGAAGCCGAATGACCTACAAACCTGCACGCCTTTGGGATGTGGGAGGAAACTGGAGAACCCGTAGGAAACCCACACGGTTACAGGGAGAACGTAGAAACACCGTACAGACAGCACCCACAGTCAGGATTGAACCCGGGTCTCTGGCGCTGTGAGGCAGCAGCTCTACCCGCTGCACCATTGTGCCGCCTAATGAAGGAGATTCTTGAAGAGAGTAAGGAATCAGTTAAGGGGGCATATAAATTGATAAATTACCAGATGGTCTGGATTTATTAGGAGGCCTCCAACATTTGAGTGAGATGTTGATGGGGCATCATGGATGGCATGGGCAAGTTGGGCTGAAGGGCCTGTTTCCGTGCTGTGTGACTCTAATGTCTGGACCACTGGACACATCAGGAGCACAAATCCCAGCAGCTGGACAATCGACTCCCATCTCAACCCATCCGCAGACCACAGCACACACCTCTGGCCCACAGAACCTACCACAGGTGTGGAGAAAGGCTAGATGTCAGCTTGAGGAGCTCGCACCAAATTGATGGGCCGGAAAGCCTTCTGTGTAACCATTCTCTGCAACACAGCCCCCATATTACCCCTACCACCTCACTCTTAAAAGCCCTCAATCTATACTAGCTTGCCCTGATTTATTCTGAACCCCTTACATCTCACATTCGCCTGGTATTGGTTTATTATTGTCGCATGTATCAGGATACAGTGATACATTTTGTTTGCATGCTATCCAGTCAAATTATACTGTACATGAGAACAATAGGTAGTGCAAAAGAGAAAATAAAGAGTGCAGAATATAGTGTTATAATGACAAAGAAAGTGCAAATAGAAAAGTGCAAACTTTGCAATGAGGTAGGTTGGAAGATTGGGACTACAAACTAGTTTATGGGAGGACCATTCGGTAGTCTGATAATGGCGGGGAAGAACCTGTTCCTGAGTCCGGTGGTGCACAATTTTGTATCTTCTACCAAAAGGAAGAGGGGAGAAGAGGGGATGACCGGGGTGTGAGTGGTCCTTGATGATGTTGGCTGCTTTTCCGAGGCAGCGTGAAGTGTAGATGTAGTCGATGTCTGGTCTGTGTGACGGACTGGGCTACATCCACAACTCTCTGCGATTTCTTGTGGTCTTGGGCAGAGCTGTTCCCAAACCAAGTTGTGATGCATCCCGATAGGATGCACCTGTAGACGTTGGGAAGGGTCGTTGGAGACGTGCCGAACCTCCTTGGTCTCCTGAGGAAGTAGAGGCGTTGATGTGCTTTCATGGCCGTAGCCTCAATGTGGTTGGTCCTGGACAGATTGTTGGTGATGTTTACACCTGGGAACTTGAAGCTCTCGACCATCTCCACTTCACCACCATTGATGCTGACGGGGACAAGTTCCCCACCACCCTCCCTGGTCAATAACTGGCTCCTTCCTCTCGCTGACATCGAGGGAGAGGTTGTTGTCCTGACACCATGTCCATCTTCATCAACGTGTAGATGGAATTAGAGTCCAATTTGGCCGCAGTCATGGGTGTATAGGGAATATGGAAGGGAATTGAAAACGCATCCTTGCAGGGCACCTGTGTTGAGAATTATTGTGGAGGAGGTGTTGTCACCTATCCTCATTGATTGTGGTATGTGGGTCACCGCCAGGTTGTTGCCCCATGACTGCCCCTGCAACCCCCTCCCCTGACTTCCCCCCTCCAGTGCCCAGAGGTCAACACCATCATCAATCTTGCCCAACTCCTCCCTCCCTCCCTTCCCCCAAATGCCCCAGACCATCCCCACCCTTGCCCCTACCCCTCACTCCCCCTTAACCCACTCCCTACTCCCCGGCCCCCCGGACAATCTGCGGTGCTGGCCGGGGTGGCTGAGTGAGGGAGTGAGTGAGGGAGAGGATAGTCAGTGTCTGGGGGCAGGCAGGTGTAGGCCGCTGCAGAGGGAAGCAACCAGTCATAAAATGGGAGGCAGCTCTTCACAAAATGGGTGAAGGCAGAGACTGGCGGCCGGAGCCTAGCCTAGCCGGCTCTGTGAGTCCTCTCTCTCCCCCCCCCAGTAATACAGGCTTTGCATAAACCTGTTAGCGGTCGCATTAGACGCGGCGCGGACCGCCGACCAGCGCGTATATTTATACCGAGACCTTAACCCCGTCGGCGCCGACAGGCAGCGGACTCGGTGGATGGAAGGCACAACCTGCCCCGGCAACCCCCACCTCCTCCTCTTTCCTCACCCTCCCCTCTACCCCCTCAACCCACCCACTCCTCCCCCTCTCCCCATAGTGTAGATCCTGGACGGACCCCCAGGAGTGGGGGGTTTAGCCCAAGGGGAACGAGGGGGGAGGGGGTTGAATCCACAGGATGGGAGTCTGTATGGGCACCTCAGGGTGTGATCGCCCCAGGGGTTGGGCAGTGTGTAGGGTAGTGGTTGCATAGACCCATAGGAAGGGGATGTAAGGACCCAGGGTGGAGGGTCTTAGAGACCCCCATGGTCAAGGGATGTAATCACCCCCCCCCCCCCCCCCCCTCCAGGGTAGGGGCAGTGTGTAGGGGCAGTGTGACACTCCAGGGTGGAGAGATGTCATGTCCCAGGTTAGGGGGAGAGTGTGGCCGCGGGAAGGTTGTTGAAATCCCCCAGGGTAGGGGGCTGTGTACCGCCGGTTCGAAGAGCCAGTCTCCACAACACGAGCAGCAAACGCCGGCAAAGTCAAATTGAAAAAGAAAGCGACGATGTAGCGGGGGGAGAAATGTACAGTGAGTGTGTGAGAGATACAGAGAGAGGCATCCGCCTCCCTCTTCTGTCTTTGCTTCTGTCTGCACGCTTGTGTCCAAAGATCTTATAACGGATCTTTGCTTGTCTCTCTGCTTCTCTCCTCCCCTCCTCCCCCCTCTCGCCTCTCTCCTCCCTCTCTCTCCTTCCTCCTCCTCCTCCCCCCCCCCCCCCCCCCCCCCCCCCTCTCTCTCTCTCTCACTCACACTCCCCCCCACACTCTCCCCTCTCTCTCTCGATTTGCCAATCTACGTCCTTACGCAGAGAGGAAGCTGGTTTTGGGTTTTTTCCACTCATAGACATGAGGTTGCTGAGCGAGCGAGCGACGAGGAGGGACAGTTAGCGAGCCTTATAAATGAAAATCAGTTTCCAAAGCGGGATTCATTTTGTGAGCTAACAGAGGGATCTGTGAACAACTGAACGAGGAGCCGCAAACAACCTCCCCACTCCCCCCACCCCAGCTACAGGTAATCCACGATATTTCACATACAACCTTTGGGCAAGGGCTCTTTTCCAATTGAGAAAAAAATAATAGGAATGACTTTTAATTGTCTGAAATAAAGGGAGTAAAATAGATTCCGGCGGGCGGGAGGAGAAACTGTACGGGGGGGATTTTTATATATTAAAAAAAACACAAAAAAATCCTCGATTCTAACATCAGGATAGTGTTACATTAAAAAAAATGTAATCTAGATATTCATATTTTAGCCAATTGAGCAGAGGAACTGCCGAGCCTTTGAACAAAGACACAGGGGTCAAGGCAGGCAATGTCCTCTGTTCATGAGCTGAACACTCCTTACAGTTTAAAGATGTTAAAAGGGGGTTTTAATTCTCTCCCTTCCGTCTCCAAAATCATCGAATTAAAAAAAAAGGATCGTTCTATTTTGGGGAGATTATTTGCGGGTGCCTGCTCCTCCTACCCCCGTTGCTGCTCTCTCTTTCTCTCTCTCTTTCTCTCTGTCTCTCTCCCCCTCTCCCTCTTTCTCTTTTTTGTTCCTTGTCTATTTTTGTTGTTCTCCCAAACAGAAGCTGGACAAGTGTATTGGAGCGTGTAAGGGGCGTTTTTCCCGGAGTCCTGAACCCACTCTGTATGTATCATTGCCCCCGGAGCGAATATTGTGGCTATTAAAAAAAAAAAAAAATATTAAAAAAAAAAATTTAAACAAATTAAATTTAAAGAACAAAGGGAGAAAAAATAAAACGGCGTTAAGGTTGCATTGAATGGATGGCTTCAGGGGGAGGGGAGGGGAGGGGAGAGGAGAGGGTGGGGAAGGGTTTTGCCGGAGGGAGGGGGGTGGGTACAGAAGGGGGTGGATCGGAGGCCGGTACCCGGCGAGGAAACATGCCCACCCCCAGGGGTAGGGTCCCCTCGCAGGGGGTGGGGAGAATACAGGGGTGGTGAGATGGGTGAAGGGGGGGGGGGGGGGGGGGGGGGGGGGGGAGGAGGAAGGGAGCGCATTGATCCGGTGACCTTGTGTGATTGGCGGGGCAGCGATCACTATGGGAGCTGTATGTGTGGCCGATGCCATTAACAAGACTGATTGAGACCTTTATTTTTATTCTCCTCTGTCTGTGTGTGTGTGTGATTCTGTGTGTGTGATTCTGTGTGTGTGTGTGTGATTCTGTATGTGTGTGTGATTCTGTGTGTGTGTGTGTGTGATTCTGTGTGTGTGTGTGTGTGTGTGTGTGTGTGTGATTCTGTGTGTGTGTGTGATTCTGTGTGTGTGTGTGTGTGTGTGATTCTGTGTGGTGCGTGTTTCTGTCCGTGTGCCTCCGTGTCTGGGCTGCATCATGTGTGTCCGTGCTCAGGAATGGCCCGGGGTGAAAAGATGCATTGCTTAAAAGATTTTCACAAAGACACCCTGAAGCCCTCCCCTGGGAAGAGTCCTGGGACCAGACCCGAGGACGAAGCCGATGGCAAGGTGCAGCGCGAGAAGTGGGCCAACAAGCTTGATTTCATTCTATCAGTGGCTGGAGGCTTCATCGGACTGGGCAACGTCTGGAGATTCCCCTATCTCTGCTACAAAAATGGTGGAGGTAAGCATTGTCCTCATCCAGGAGGTCCCATGCCTTGGTCAGGCAACAGTCTCACCACCAGGGAGCGGGAGAGAGGGTGGATGGCCTTTGTTCTGCCTTTATATGGCTGTGGTGATTGTATCACAGGCAGCCTCCAATTCTTGTTGACATTTAATTTGTTCCATAAAATCTCCTTGGATATCTACCAAGAGTGACGAGACTCTAGTTTAATAAGTGGACACAAGGAACAGCAGCCGCTGGTTTACAGGAAGAGACATATGGTGCTGGAGTAACTCAGCTGGTCAGACAGCATCTCTCCAGAACAGGTTTAAACCATCTTCAGAAGAAGGTTTAAACCTGTTAGAGGAATCAAAGCCCAGAGGACATGGGTTTAAGGTGAGAGGAGAAAGGTTTAATAGGAATCTGAGAGGCAATCTTTTCACACAGAGGGTGATGGGTATATGGTACGAGCTGCCAGAGGAGGTACACAACATTTAAACGACATTTGGTCAATGCATGGATAGAAAAGGTTTAGAGGGATATGGGACAAATGCAGGCAAATGAGAATGTAATAAAAGGGAACTGCAGGTGCTGGCTCATACCAAAGGGAGATACAAAGTGCTGGAGTAACTCCGGGTCAGGCAGCACCACTGGAAAACATGGATAGGTGACCTTTTGGGTCGGGACCCTTCTTCAGACTTTTTCTGCAGTAAATTAGACTAGCTTAGATGGGGCATCTTGGTTGGCATGGACGAGTTGGGCCGAAGGGCCTGTTGCTCTGCTGTATGACTCTACCAGTGTCCTCCAGAGATGCTGCCTGGCCCGTTGCATTCTGTGTCGTTCTCTGGGTTAATGGTCCAGCACTGGGGCCCCGTTTGATCCCTAGCTGGTAAAGTGAGGCAGAACCAACCCTCTCTGCCCGCAGCCCTTCGCTCCAACACCCAGCCTGACACAGTCGGGGAGCTGTGGCCTTAATACTAAAGCGGGATTAGTAACTGTCTTTGGCTTGTTGCTGTGTCCCTGTGGCCTTGGTGTGTGTCCCATCGCTGATCCTCACACCTGGTTAATGAGTACAGCAATTTTGATGGGAGTTGATGGCTGTTACACAACATGATTTGCATTGGCCATGTGGGGGAAAACAGGGTGTTACAGATGTGCACATCTTGCTGTGACTCACCTGGCAGCGGAACAGAAGCTTCCTGAATCTCTGCTACCCTCTTGTGTATCTCCCAGTCCGTGCCGACCGGTGATCTCCGCACATAACACGGTCCCTCACATTAGGGACAATTTACAATTTTTACCGAAGCCAATTAACCCGCAGACCTGTACGTATTTGGAGTGTGGAAGGAAACAAGAGCAACCGGAGAAGACCCACGTGGTCACAGGGATAACGTACAAACACACCGGACAGACTGCGTCCGTAGCCGGGATCGAACACTGGTGTCTGGTGCTGAGGCAGTAACTCTACCGCTGCACCACCGTGCTGCCCCACTTGTGCCTTACAACCTAACAGTATGGGCAGTAAATTCTCCACTTTCAAGTAATAGAACAGAGAACTGTACAGGGTACACAAAATTGCTGGGGAAACTCAGCGGGTGCAGCAGCATCTATGGAGCGAAAGAAATAGGCGACGTTTCGGGCCGAAACCCTTCAGCACAGGATCAGGCCCTTCGGCCCACAATGTGCCAAACATGATGGCAAGACCATCTCCATCTGCCTATACATGATCCATATCCCTCCATTCCCTGCATAGCCATGTGCCTATCCAAAAGTCTCTTAAAAGCTACCATCGTATCTGCCTCCACCACCACCCCTGGCAGCTCATTCCAAGCATTCTCCACCCTCTTTTGTGTAAAAATAAAAATTGCCCTGCACATCTCCTTTAAACCTTTCCCCTCTCACCTTAAGGCTATGCCCACTAATATTTGATTTTTCCACCCTGGGGGAAAAAAGATTCTGACTGTTTACCCTATCTCTGCCCCTCATCATTTTAGATACTTCTATCACAACCTCCCTTAGATCTCCCCACAACCTCCGGCATTGCAGAGAAAACAATCCAAGTCTGTTTGATCTCTCCCTGTAGCTAATACTCACTAATCCAGTCATTGTTCTCGACCCGAAACGTCGCCCTTTCCTTCTCTCCAGAGATGCGGCCTGTCCCGCTGAGTTACTCCAGCATTTTGTGTCTACCTTCTTTCCTACACATTCTGTCCGCTCCACTGCGAAATCTCCTCATTGTTCTGGTAAACCTCTGCACCTTTTCCAAAGCCCCCACATCCTTCCTGCACGCAATACTCCATGTAGCCTGACCATAAGTCTAATAAAACTGCATCATAACTTCCTGATTCCTATATTAAATGCCCCGACCTATGAAAGCAAGCCCTCTTTGCCGCTCTATCTACTTGTGTTGCCACTTTCAGGGAGTTATGGACTTGACCCCAAGATTTCTCTGTACATCAATGCTGCTAAGGGTCATGCCATTAATTGGATATTTCCCCCTTGCATTTAAATGCAAACCTCACACCTCAATGCCTGACTAGACGCCGCAAACCCAGGCCCTCTGTGCCAGCAATCCTCTACTCCACCTCCCCCTCCCTCTCCCCTCCTCATCACTCCCAACATTCTCCTTGTGCAAATCACAAAGTGCTGGAGCAACTCAGCTGGCCAGACAATGTCTTTGCAACCAAGCTCGTCCAAATAACCTCACTGTATCCATGGACACACAAGGAACTGCAGATGCTGGAATCACATTTTTAGTTTAGAGATAAAGCAAGGAAACGGGCCCTTCGGCCCACCGAGTCCCATGCCCACCATTGGTCACCCGTTCACATGTTATTCCACTTTCTTATCCACTCCCTACACACTAGGGGCAATTTACAGAGGTCCAATTAACCTGCATACTTGCGCATCTTTGGGATGTGGGAACAAACCAAAGTACCTGGAAGAAACCCATACGGTCACAGGAAGAACATGCAACCTCCACACGGACAGCATCCAAGGTCCGGATCGAACCCGGATCTCAGCCAACGTGAGGCAGCAGCTCTACCAGCTGCGCCACTGTACCACCCCAATATTTCCCATCATCCCCCACCCCCAATCACCCTGCTCCTTTCCTCTCTGCACACTTATCTCCCATCCCCGATTCCCCTTGTATCCCCCACTTCGTCCCGCCATTCTCTTCCACCCATATCCCACCCTCCCTCCTGCTATACATTTCACCCCTCTCCTTATCTGACACCCTTTTGTCTCCTTTTCACCTCCAGCCTTTGCCACCTACTCCACCCATCTGCTAATCACCCCCTCACCTGTATCCACCTATCACTCGCCAGGCTTTGTCCCGCCCCACCTCTCTTTCCCAGCTTTCTCTCCCCCTACTCCATCACTCTGAAGAAGGGTCCCGACCCGAAATGTCGCTTGTCCATTCCCTCCACAGATGCTGTCTGTCCCGTTGAGTACCTCCAGCATTGTGTGTTTTGCTCAGGATTCCAGCGTCTGCAGTTCCTTGGGCCTCCACCCCCCTTGGGCCTCTCTGCTGCTCTAACGCAGTGGCTTTGTGTGAAGAAATTCCTGCTGAGTTCCACATTGGATCACTGGTGGCCATATTGGTTCATGGGAGGGTTACCATGGTCACCAATGACCCCCCCCCCCCATGTGACTGAGTTGGTGGTGACCTCTCTCTCCCCCCACAACCTCCAGTCCCTGACCTGAAGAACCCACACCCTCTAACTCCTCCCCAACCGGGCAGGGGTGGCATCCATCCATGTCCATCATGGCCAGGGAGCAAATAGAGCTGTACAGCATGGAAACAGGCCCTTGACAAGAGGCATTCTGGGCTAGTCCCATTTGCCTGCATTTAAAGTGCAAATAGACACAAAAAGC
Organism: Amblyraja radiata; assembly: GCF_010909765.2. NCBI lineage: Eukaryota > Metazoa > Chordata > Chondrichthyes > Rajiformes > Rajidae > Amblyraja > Amblyraja radiata. The sequence goes on from NC_045973.1 coordinate 26,372,742, forward strand.
TGGAGTAACTCCGCTTTGAGTGGGTCAGGCAGCATCTCTGGAGAGAAGGAATGGGTTGAGAACCTTCATAATGCAAATGCTACCTGACCCACCGAGTTCTTCCAGCACTGTCTTTTGCTGATTGCATCCACGCTATCAGTCTGCTGAACATTAACCTTCCTGGAGGAAAAGATGTGGGAAATCCATCAAAATCCTGTTTGCACTTTCTCCTCTGGTTCGATATCGTTGAGTGATACGGGGCATTGTGTGATCTAATCACAGACCCACAGACATGTAAACAGTGCCTTCCAAGAGTCAAGTGTTTAATTGTCATATGTACTGGCAACACAACAATGAAACTCTTGCTAGTTGCAGTTTAACAGGCCTGTAAACACAGTAACACACAGATAAATATATAATAATCACTAATACAATGAATGAATAATTCGTTTTTTATTGTCACTGGTACCGAGGTACATTGAAAGGCTTTGCATGCTATCCAATCAGATCAGATTATACTCTAGATAAATACATCAAGCCAAACTCAAGTACAATGTGTAGAGCAAAGGGGAAGATGCAGAGTGCAGTGCCTCGGTGGGTCAGGCAGCATCAAAGGAATAGGTGATGTATCAGGTCGAGACCGTCCGACAGAGACACACTCCGTAGTAAATCATCTGAAGAAGGGACCCGACCTGAAACGTCGCCGTTTTCTCCAGAAATGCTGCCTGACCCGCTGAGTTCCTCCAGCACTTTCTGTCTTTTGTCGCATCTGCAGTTCCTGGTGCCTCCATTGAAGATGGTAGTGGCTGAGGTTAGTGTGGTGTAGTGTTCAAGCGAGTGACGTATCTCTTCAACACTACACACCTGCTCCATGCTGTGAGGGATGAAGGGCATCTTCTGTCCCCACCACTCCTGTTTGCTTGGCTGCTGCCTTGCCAGTTTGTGCATCCACTTTGTTATCGCTCACAGAGTGGGTGCTCTGTGAAACGTCCCACCGCTCCCTACGTCACTCTCTCAAGCTGAGCTTCCTTCCTCTGGTAACGCACGTGGTCGACGCCATCTCCGCACCTCTTCCCCCAACCCCCTCGCTGCCTCTGTTCACACCACCACACGCTCTCCCACTTCTGTCTCATGAAGACACAGAGCCGTACAGCATAGAAACAGACCCTTCAGCCCACCTTGTCCATGTCGACCAGGTTGGCATTCTGCATTAACAGGCTAAACCCTTCCTATCCATATATCTGTCCAAATGTCTTTTAAAAACCACAACTGTATCCGTTTCCACAGCTTCCTCTGGCAGCTCGTTCCAGATACGGACTACCCTCAAGTGGAAAAAGTTGCCCCTGAGGCCCCTCTTAAATCTCTCCCCTCTCACCTTAATCCTGTGCCCTCTAATTTTAGAATCCTCTCCCCTGGGAAAAAGACTGTGAGCATTCACTTTATCTGTGTCCCTCATGGTCTTGTACACCTCAATAAGGTCATCCCTCGGCCTCCTACGCTCCAATGAAAGAAGTCCCAGCCTATCCAACCTCTCCCAGTAACTCAAGCCCACAAGCCCAGGTAACATCCTGGTGAACCATCTAAGTTAGTCCCGAATGCCTGCATTTGGCCCTTATCCCTCTAAACCTTTCCTATCCATGTATTTGTCCGTCTTTTCATTGTTATAGTACCTGCCTCAACTACCTCCTCCGGCAGCTCATATCCGTATAGCCACCACCCTCCGCCTCTATAGCTTCCTTTGACAGCTCGTTCCAGATACAGACTACACATTGCCGCTCAGGTTCCTATTATAAATCTCTCCCCATCTACCTTAAGCCTGTACCGTCTAGTTGTAGAATCCTCTACCCTGTGAGTAGTCACTTCATCCCTGCCCCTCGTGTTCCTGGAACCACTGTGACCCAACATCAGACTTTGAATCATCATGCTCGACATATCTGGCACAGTCAGAGTTTCCTTGAAGCGCGTGCCTCTGTTTTTGATGCAATGCTGAACTTTAAGCTCGTTTTTTTTCCTACTCTTTTGGCTGCTTTCAAGTTTCAGATCCTGTGCCTTCAGATCCAGTGCGAGGTGTGTGTCAGATGTGCTGCACTTCAAACCTGCTAACAGCTGAAACAGCAGTGGTTACTTATCAGGGCCACCTTGTGTCGAGCAGAGATACTGTGAGAAATATTTCCCTGGCCCCTGACACTTGACTCGCCCGAGGCAGGGGCAGAACGAGGCAAAATGGAACCTAGTCCATAGTAACAGCGGCACAGCGGGTTGAGCCCCTGCCTCACAGCGCCAGAGACCTGGGTTCGATCCTGACCTCGGGTGCTGTCTGTACGGAGTTTGTACCTTCTCCCTGTGACCGAGTGGGTTATCACCAGATGCTCCAGTTTCCTCCAACACTTCTAACACGTGCAGGTTTGTAGGTTGATTGGCTTCTGTAAATTGTCCCTAGTGTGTAGGATGGTGATTGTTGGTCGGCGTGGACTTGGTCGGCTGAAGGGCCCATTTCCACGCTGTATCTCTAAACTAAACTCAACTAATTAGCAGAGTATGGGGCAGCCGAGCCGAGGGTCTCCACTTGCTGGATCTGATCTCCGCCCTGCTGTTCACATGAGGCCTCCTCTCCTCTCACCATCACACATCAGCCACCACAACTTCCTCTTCATCCCTTTGTTCAGACTCGTGATGACAACTTCCACATATACACGACCAAATTTCTTTAAGTCGGACCCAAAGGTCATAAGTTGAAGTGGGACTTGGGGTACAGTCTCCAAGGGTGACAACCCAGGGCACTGCTGACACACTTACCCCCAACACCTCTATCCTACCCGGAGAGAGCTGGCAGCTCTGTTTTGAAGCAGGGCATGTGGGGTGGAAGACAAAGAGGGAGAAAGAGACAAATCTCCCTGTGTCTGTGTCGGTGCCTGTTTCAGTTTCACTCACTAATCATGGGATCTCACTGTGTCCAGAAACCCCTATCTGCCTGTTCACCTAATTCAGACAAGTTGTTATAATACCTCCCTCAACTACCTTCCCTGGCAGCTTGTTCCATACACCCACCACCCTCTGTGGGGAGAAAGTTGCCCCTCAGGTTCCTATTAAATCTCTTTCCTCTCACTTTAAGCCTGTGCCCTCTAGTTTTAGAATCCTGTACTCTGGGTAAAAGACAGTGTGTTCACTTTATCCATGCCCCCTCATAATCCTGTACACCTCAATATGGTCACCCCTCATCCTCTTACACACCAAAGATAAAAGGTCCCAGCCTATCCAACCTCTCCCCGCAACTCAAGGTCGCAGGTCCAATCTGACGAAGGGTTCCGTCTCGAAACGTCGCCTATCCATGTCCTGCAGAGATGCTGCTTGACCTGCTGAGTTACTCCAGCATTTTGTGTCCTTTTGTGTAAAGCAGCATCTGCAGTTCCTTGTCTCAAGCCCAGGTAACATCCAGGTGAATCTCTTCTGCACCCTTTCCAACTTAAGGACATCCTTCCTCTCGCTGGGCAACCAGAACCATTGTGCTCCAAGTGTGGTCTCGCCAACTTGTGCAGCCATTTCACCATGCCCCAACTTTTACACTCAACACGGGATAGTTTCGTTTAGTTTAGAGATACAGTGTGGAAGCAGGCCCTTTGGCCCACCGATCACCCGTTCACTCTCGTCTATGTTATCCCACTTTCTCATCCACTCCATACTCTCTAGGGGCTAATTATAGTGTTAATTAACCTACACGCTCGGATGTGACAGGAAACCGGAGCACCCGGAGGAAACCCACGCGGTCACAGGGAGAACGCGCAATTTCCGCACAGGCTGCACCCGAGGTCAGGATCGAACCCTGATCTCTGGCGCAGTGAGGCAGCGGCTCTACCCGCTGCACCACTGAGCCACTTCTGGTCGTAGCACAGTCATACAAGAGAGAAACAGCTACTTCCCCACTGTTATCAGACTTCCCATAAGCTAGGGTGTAGTCCCGATCTCCCAACCTACCGCATTGTGGACTTGCACTTTTTCCCTGTAACTGTAACACTATTACACTGTAACACTATATTCCACACTCTGGCATTTTTTTCTTTGCACTGCCTGTTGTACTTGTGTGAGGTTTGATTGTACTCGCGTATGGGATGATTTGACTAGATAACACAAAGACCAAGTTTGTTGCTGTATCTTGGTACACGTGGCATGATATACCAAAAGCCCTATGGCCCACCATGTCAATGCTGACTATTCAGCTTCCCCTTACACTAATCCAATTTACCAGCACTTGGGCCACAGACTGAAATGTTTTGAAGAATCCAATATTCACCTAGACTTGAAACATATGCCCTCGAGTTCTTGATTCCCCTACCCTGGGAAAAATACTGTGTATTCCCACTTTCTATTCCTCTCATGATTCTATGCATATCTAAAAATCCTGCACTCCAAGGCCTGCCCAAAAATCCTGCACATCCTAGCCTGCCCAACCTCTCCCTGTTGCTGAGGCCTGGCCTGGCAACATCCTCCTATTTTCTGCACTCTTTCCAGCTTAATGGCATCTATCCAATAGCTTTTGTGTGATCAAACTGAACACAATATTACAGCGACAGACCCGTCCCCACCAGTGCTGTACCCCAGTGTTATACAGAGACAGACCCGTCTCCACTGTACCCCAGTGTTCTACACCGACAGACCCATCCTCACCGATAGCCCATCGCTTGAGCTCGGTGTGACTGGACTGGATTCCGGGTTTATTCATCAGCAGTTTCCATCCAGTTCATGCAGATGATTAGGGATTGATTTCTAAGTCTGAGCTGGTGACCAGCGGCACCTATGGCTGGGGCAGTGGATGAGACCCCCTCCGGCCAAACTGACCCCGTCCGGCTGACCCCACCCTCTCCGGACTCCACATGATTTATACACGTCTATAAGATCACCTTGTTCTCGGTTCCCCTACTCTGGACAAGAGACTGTGTTTACCCAATCTATTCCTCTCATGATTTTGAACATAAATTTCTACACGATCCCCCCACCATCCTCCTGCGCTCCAAGAAATAAGAGTCCCAGCCTACTCAACCTCTCCCTGCAGCTAAGACACTCCAGTCCTGGCAGCATCCTTGTAAACCTCTCTACTATTTCCAGCTTGATAACATTCCTCCCACAACCAGCCTCTGGTGTTCTCATTTCACCATGGGCTGGAGCTCCACCACGTGATCCTGATTCTGCACACCAGGACTTGGATCCTGCCGGCTATTAATCTCCTGTGGACAGCAACCACTCCCAGCTCCCTCCCAGCACTGCCTGTCACGAAACAAAGGAGCGGTCGGTCATCTGAGATACACCTCCCCCGCTGTGGCCCAGACCGGGGAACTATACGCATAACACAGCACAGTCCAGCACAGCAACAGACCCTTCGGCCCACAATGTCTGTGCCCAACATGACGCCAATCTCTGCCTGCACGTGATTCCCTGCATATCCGTGTGCCTATCTAAAAGCCTCTAAACGCCACTATCGTATCTGCCTCCACCACCACCCCTGGCAGCGTGTTCCAGGCCCCCCCCCCCCACTGCCCATTGTGTTAAAAAAACAAAATTTGCCCCGCACATCCCCTCTCGCCTGAAAGCTATGCCCTCTAGTCTTTGACAGTGTGGAAACAAGCCCTTTGACCCAGCGAGTCCACACCGACCCGCGATCACCCCATCCACTAGCACTATCCTACATATTAGAGGCAGTTTACAGTTTTATCGAAGCCAACCCTTCGATAGGTTAGCCGGGTTTAACCTACAAACCTGCACGTCTTTGGGACATGGGTGGAAACCGGAGCACCCGGCGAAAACCCACGCGGTCACAGGGTACAAACTCCATACAGATAGCACCCGTAGTCAGGATTGAACCTGGGTCTCTGGCGCTGGGAGGCAGCGATCATTGGCCGTGCCTCTGTGCCACTGGTCCACTCTCCATTCCTTCCATGCTGTATTGCCAAACTCAATCTTCCCTGCTTACACTTACACCTCTATGAGATCTCCCCTCGGCCTCCTGCGCTGTGAGGGGTGAAGTCATTGGGAGGTCTTGATTAAACTGGAACAAACTCCATCCACCTGCCTTGATGCCTGACACAGTGCTGGTGCTGCCCTGGTCTCAGGTTACAGCCCAGAGGCACAATAGGGGCCTACGCACACACACACACACACACACACATACCAGCTTTCTGCTCACCACCTCCCACTGCCTACAGAAGTGCCAACCTGTGGACAAGTTTCCTCTTCGCCTCTCCCCTCCCCTCCCCCTCCACTCTCTCTCCTCCCCCACCCCCTCCTCTCTCTCACCCCTCCCCTCTCTGCCCCCCCACCCCCCACACCACTCTCTCCGCTCCCCCACCGCCCTCCCCTTTCATTCTGCAGTGATTTATCACACTGAGGGCTGTTGACCTTGGGAGGCGGTGTCTCCAGTATGTGGCCACATTCTGACGGAGCCACCACTCCCAGTCACCACCGGTCCATGCTGACATGAGGGCCAGCCTGTGCGCGGGGAGAGACACACTGACTTGTCTGCTGGGCGCAGACTTCCCTCAGACTCCCACTGCCTTCTTCACTTCTGCGCATTAGTGTAGGTTAGATTACTATTGTCACCTGTACCTCAGTACACATGAAATTATTTTTGTTGCGCGCTATGCAGTCAGCGGAAAGACTATACATGATTACAATCAAGTCGTCCACAGCGCACAGATACAGGATGAAGGGTTTACTATTTAATGCAAGGTAAAGTCTGATTAAAGATAGTCCAAGGGTCTCCAAAGAGGTACATTACTGTTATTTGTTTTTTAGTATTATTGATTATTATATTTAGCAGGCTGAGGGGCAAATAAAGTGGTTTAGGTTATTTATTGTCACGTGTATCGAGGTACAGTGAAAAGCTTTGTTTTGCATGCTTTCCAAATAGATCAGATGTACTATACATAAATACAATTGATTCAAACTCAAGTACAATAGGAAGAGCAAAGGGGAAGATACAGAGTGCAGAATATAGTTCTCAGCATTGTAGCGCATTAGTTCCAGAGACAAAGTCCAATGTCCGCAATGGGGTAGAGATGAATCGGACAGTGCCCTAGCTTATGGAAGGACCATTCAGAAACCTGTTAACAGAGGGGAAGAAGCTGTTCCTGAGTCTGGTGGTACGCACTTTCAAACTTCTGTACCTCTGCCCGGACGGGAGTGGGGAGAAGAAGGAATGACGGGGGTGGGACATCTTTGATTATGTTCACAGCGTGAAGTGTAGATGGAGTTGATGGTGGGGAGACTGTTCTGTGTGTAGATAAGGTGAATATACAGAATCTTATACCCAGGGGAGGGGAATCAAGATCCAGAGGGCATAAATTTAAGGTGAGAGGGGAATGATTTCATAGAAACCTGAGGGGCAACTTTTTCGCACAGAGATGGCGGGTTTATGAAATGAGCTGCCAGAGGAGGTGATTGAGGCAGGTACTATAACAATATTTGAAAGTCATTTGGACAGATACATGGATAGGAAAGGTTGAGAGAGATATATGGACTAAACACAAGTAGATGGGACTAATGTAGATGGAGTATCTTGCTTGGTTGACATGGGCAAGTTGGGCCGAAAGGCCTGTTTCCATGCTGTATAACTGAGTCTCTTAATATCCAGTCCATTGTATTTGAGCTTGGGTCTTGGTTAGGCCAATCATATAGCAGTCTGACTACTGTCCCCATCTCAGCACGGTGGCGCAGCGGTAGAGCTGCGGCCTTACAGCGCCAGTGACCCGGGTTTGATCCTGACTACGAACGCTGTCTGTACGGAGTTTGCACGTTCTCCCGGTTTTCTTCGGGTGTTCCGGTTTTCACCCTCGCTCCAAAGACGAGCAGGTTTGTAGACAGGGTGATCGCTGGTCGACTCAGTGGGCTGAAGGGCCTGTTTCCGCACAGTTTCTCTAATTTGAACTAAGTGTGGAATCGCAGCATGAGTCGTCCTGGAGCAGCGATGAGTCATTTAGGTTGTTTACTGCGACACAGAATGCGTGGCTGTGCAGACTGTCTCCACATCCTCTCCACATTTCTCTGAGGCTGACCCGCACCCTGTTCCCTTTCCCAGTTACCCCTGCATGGGGGCATGCGATGGGGGGGGGGAGGTTGCAGTGTGACGTGCGTGTGAGCTGCGTGCCGAGCTGCCGGCTCTCATCATAGTGACGACGCAGCTGGCATTGTGTCCTTGACAGTGCAGCGGCAAGGGTAGCCAGCTAAATATAGGAGCGCGCCCTCCCTCCGCCTGGCTGCAGGGGGCTGATGCTGTCGCCGTTCCCTCCTGCCCCAGGTGCAGAGAGGGCCCCAGGGTGGGGAAATCAGGTCTCCGAGGAAGGGGTTTGCAGTGTAGTGACAGAGAGAGAGATACACACACGCACACTCATAGGCGTGCGCGCACACACACAGATACACACACAGACGTGCACATAGGCACACGCATTCAGAGACGCACACACACACGGAAATACAGACACACGCACTCACATACACAAAGGCGCATGCACACGTACGCATACCCACATGCATACACAGAGACACACGCATGCACACATGGAGAAGCATATACACAGAAATAGAGACACATACAGTGACACACTGATACAAACACACATGCAGATGCACAGAGACACGCAGAGACAAATACACACTTACGCAGACACACACATGCAGTCTGTGTCTGCCCCCCCCCCCCACCGCTCCTGCGTTACCCCACTACTAGGGGGAGCTCCCTCGGCTGCATGTGAAGCTTTGGAAACGCAATGTAGGTGCTATATATTAAAATACAGGTTATTTGAATTGAATTTGCATGAAAGTGGGTGACATTTAAGAATATAGGACCTAATTAGGTTTAGCGTAGAGATACAGCATTGGAAGCAGGCTCTTCAGCGATTGTTGCCAACTTGTACCTTTGAATACACAAATCCTCCCAACACAAAGGCTTATATTATCATCGCTCTCCCTCCACTCCCCCCCCTCTCTCCTCCTCCCTCTCCCTCTCTGGCCCTCTCTCTCTCTCTGTCTCTCACGCACACATCACCAAACTTGGTGTTAGATTCCATCAACAAAACATTTCCTTTCGCTCTGAATTTTTTTGTTTTCAGGGAGAATCGGAGAGAAAGGTTTTTTTTTGTTTTATTGTGATTTAAAACAAAAAGATAATAAAGTTCGCAGAAAGACTCTGCGGCACAGAACCATGGAAAGTTATAAAAAGTAGTTAATAATTGTGGGTCGAGGCTCCTCCTCGGAGCACAGTGACCCTGAGTTTGTTGCCGTTAAGATTATGCGCTCCAGGGATGAAAGTGAGTCATTTGGATTTCTGTAAAGCATTTCCTGAGCCCCGACTTTAATGAACTCAAGGTTAAGTTTATAGGAAAACAAATTAAATATATATTTGTATACCTTTGGGAGAGGAACTTTTAATGTATTGTGTATGTGTCTGGCCTACTTCCATTTGCTTATCACATCATACTGTTTAACAGTGCAGTGACTGCAGACAAAACATAGTGAAGTTTAACTCTCGGTTGCTGTGGGTCAGGGTACAGACGGTAGAGCGTGTGCATACGTGACCTTCCCGTGGCTCCGCGCGGCGTGCGCCGTGATAACGCTGATGTGGCTGGCAGCCGCTCAGCGGCGCCGCTGAGGCGAGGCCTCCGCCAGCTACAGGCGTCCAACGCTAATTCTGTTCCCAAACAAAGCCAGATAACGCCTTTATCTCAGGCAGGGCGCAGGGAGAGGTGAAGGGTTGGTGGTTGCAGAAGCCACCCGCACTCGGGACGTGGAGTGGAGCAGCGAGGCGCAGGAAAAGGCCCAGTGTCCGTGCCCAATATGATGCCAGGTTCAACTGATCTCCCCTGCCTGCACGTGATCCATATCCCACTGAGTCACAGAGTCATAATAATAATGGATGGGATTTATATAGCGCCTTTCTAATACTCAAGGCGCTTTACATCGCATTATTCATTCACTCCTCAGTCACACTCGGTGGTGGTAAGCTACTTCTGTAGCCACAGCTGCCCTGGGGCAGACTGACGGAAGCGTGGCTGCCAATCTGCGCCTACGGCCCCTCCGACCACCACCAATCACTCACACACATTCACACACAGGCAAAGGTGGGTGAAGTGTCTTGCCCAAGGACATAACGACAGTATGCACTCCAAGCGGGATTCGAACCGGCTACCTTCCAGTTGCCAGACGAACACTTAGCCCATTGTGCCATCTGTCGTCCCGCCATCTGTCATACAGAACAGTCACAGCCCAACTTGCCCCTTCCGAACAAGAATGACCGAGAACAAAGTGAAGACAATACACTTCTCTGTAGAGCTAAACCTGGCCCCACCTGCCCACATTTGGCCCATGTCCCTCGAAGCCTTTTTACGAAAGATGTCATAAGCCGGAAAGAATGCAGAGGAGATCCATGACAATGATGTCAGGACTCAAGGGCCTGAGCTACAGGGAGAGATTGTGCAGGCTAGGATTTTATTCTCAGGAGGCTGAGGGGTGATCTCATAGGGGTGTATAAAATCATGAGGGGAATAGATGGGGTGAATGCACAGTCTTTTACCCAGAGTGAGGAAATCAAGAACCAGAGGGTATTGGTTTAAGGTGAGAGGGAAAAGATTTAATAGGGATCTGGGGGACATTTTTTTTGCCAGAGGGAGGTAGTTATAGACGATGCTATAACAACATTTAAAAGATTTTTGAACAGGTACATGGATAGGAAAGGTTTAGAGAGACATGGGCCAAACGCGGGCAGATGCAACTATCTTAGATGGAGCATGTTGGTCAGTATGGACGTTGGACAATATGCAGAGCAAAGGGGAAGATACAGAGTGCAGAATATGGTTCTCAACATTGTAGTGCATCAGTTCCAGAGACAGTGTCCGCAATGGGGTGAATCAGACAGTGCGATAACTCATGGAAGGAACGTTCAGAAGCCAGATTAAAGCAGGGAAGAAGCTGTTCCTGAGTCTGGTGGTGCGTGCTTTCAAGTTTCTGTACCTTCTGGCAGACGGGAGCGGGGAGAAGAAGGAAAGGGACAACAGTTTATGGAGTTGATGGTGGGGAGTGTGGCCTGTGTGCAGAGTGTAGATAGAGTGAATGCACAGAGCCTTTTACCCAGTGTAGGGGAAACAAGACCAAAGGACATAGGTTTCAGGTGAGAGGGGGAAGATTTAATCGGAACCTGAGGGGCAACTTTTTCCACACAGACGGTGGTGGGTGAATGAAGGAGCAGCCAGAGCACAATGCCCTGCGTCCTGTTTCCATGTTGCATTTTGCTGTGACTCTGCCTCCACACTCACTCCAGTGTTTGGACATTAATTCAGGGTTTGTGTATCAAACCCTTGGCCAGTGTTAACGCGGCACTAAGCTGGCAGCTGTAGAGCCGCTGCCTCATAGTGCCAGAGACCCAAGTTCGATCCTGACTACGGATGCTGACTGAACGGAGTTTATATGTTCACCCCTGTGGGTTTATTCTGGGTGCTCCTGTTTCCTCCCACACTCCAAAGACGTGTAGGTTAACTGGCTTTGGTAAAAAATTGCAAATTGCCCCTCGTGTGTTGGATAGTGCTAGTGTACGGGGTGATCGCTGGTCGGTGCGGTCTCAGTGGGCTGAACTACCTGTTTCCATGCTATATCTCTAAAGGCCCTAAATCTATATTCTGTAATTAAATGTGTATCATTGGTGATCCGTCTCTCTTCCCTCTCCAGGTGCTTTCCTTATCCCATATGTTATCTTTCTGATCGGTGGAGGACTGCCGGTGTTTTTCCTGGAGGTTGCTGTGGGTCAGTACACTTCACAGGGAGGCATCACCTGCTGGCAGAAGCTCTGCCCCCTCTTCTCTGGTGAGTGGGTGGGCCCGACACAGGCCACAGCTTCAGGGGGAGGGATGGGGAGAGAGGGGGGGGAGGGGATACAAGGCATTGCTGGGGTTCAGGTTACAGAGTACAGTTGCCACTCTTGGGGAAATGTTGAGGTAACGGGCAGCGTTGGCATTACGGGGCAGTGTTGGGGTTCAGCTCCAGAGCTGGGCAGCACATTGGGGTTCAGGGCCAGTGCTGGGGTTCAGGGTCGGTGTTGGGGTTCAGGGTCGGTGTTGGGGTTCAGGGCCGGTGCTGGGGTTCAGGGCCGGTGCTGGGGTTCAGGGCCGGTGCTGGGGTTCAGGGCCGGTGCTGGGGTCCAGGGCCGGTGCTGGGGTCCAGGGCCGGTGCTGGGGTTCAGGGCCGGTGCTGGGGTTCAGGGCCGGTGCTGGGGTTCAGGGCCGATGCTGGGGTTCAGGGCCGGTGTTGGGGTCCAGGGCCGGTGTTGGGGTTCAGGGCTGGTGTTGGGGTTCAGGGCTGGTGTTGGGGTTCAGGGCTGGTGTTGGGGCAGCACGTTGTGGTTCAGGGCCATTCCCCTGTGTTGATGGGTTTGCTGTGTGTGTGTCGCAGGGATCGGCTGTGCCTCGGTCGTGATCGTATCACTGTTGAACGTCTACTACATTGTGATCCTCGCCTGGGGGATCTACTACCTCTTCCAGACCTTCCAGAGCGACCTGCCCTGGGCTCGCTGCGGCCACAGTTGGAACACTGAACACTGCATCGAGGACCGGCTGAGGAAGAACCTCTCGCTGTGTGTCGGCTGTAACTTCACCAACTTCACCTCTCCCGTGACTGAATTCTGGGAGTAAGAAAGCCAGCATTGCGTTGCCCCCGGCGTTACCCTCACTGTGTGTGGTGGACATCCCAGAGCTGCCTCCGAGGCTGCGCTCCCTGGGTCAATGTGGCTGCCCCTTGACCTCACCGCCCCATGACCTCTTGGCCCTTAAACGTCACTGCCCTTTGACCGTTTCGCCCTTGAACCTTGCTGTCCCTTGACCTGGTTGCCCATTGACCTTGTTGCACCTTGACCTCTTTGACCTCATAGCCCTTTGACCTCGTACCCCTTTGACCTTTTCTCCTTGACCTCACCGCACATTGACTGTGGCCTGCCCCTCAACCATGCCGCCCTTGACCTCTTCACCCATTGACCTCATTGCCTCTTGACCTCTGCCCCAATCGCATTGCCCTTTGATTTCTTCACCCCTCGACCTTGCCATTCCTCGAGCCTCGACCCCCTGACCCCGACCAGGCAATGAACCAGAGCCCTTCTCCGACCCTCCAGGAAGGGCCAGCACAGGCCGATGAGCCGAATGGCCTCATTCCCGCCCCCTTCTGTGGCGGTCCTGGCGGGGTCAGGTATGGGGTCTCTAGTTACCCCCATCACACTGCCTTCCTCCCCTCCCACCCCTCTCCCACATTCTCACTGTCTTCCCCTCCCACCCGATGTTCTGAAACATTCCCAGCTCATCGGCTGCTCTGTTGACCAGGCAGGTAGTTAAACACCACCTGCCATCCCTTGGCCCACCTCCCCAACTGACCAAGAACTCAGACATCCTCCTCACCGCCCACTGCACCACCAACGTTGGTGTCATCTGCTAATTTACTAACGACGTTATCTACATAGCTGTGCAAATCGTTAGTGTGGATAACAAACCAGACTGGACCCAATTCCCCACTGCTCTTAAGCCACCAAACAGAACATCTACACATTGAGTCCTTACTCCAAGCCGGTTTTGAATCCAGTCGGCTAACTTACCCTGGATTCCAAGCGCCATAATCTTCCAGGGCGGCACAGTGGTGCAGCGGGTAGAGCTGCTGGCTCACAGACCTGGGTTTTGACCCTGACCTTGGGTGCTGTCTGAGAGGAGTTCTCTTGTGACCGCGTCGCGTGGCTTTCCTCCGGGTGCTCCGGTTTCCTCCCGCATACCAAAGACGTGTGGGTTTGTAGGTTAATTGGCTTCTGTAAATTACCCCCTAGTGTGTAGGGAGTGGATGAGAAAGTGGGACAACGTTGAACTAGGGTGAACAGGTGATCGATGATCGGCATGGACTTGATGGGCCGAAGGGCCTGTTTCCACACTGCATCTCCAAACAAAATTCAAAACTAAAACTAAGGACTAGCTAACCGTGTGAGAGCTTGTCAAAGGCCGTGCTAAACTCCATATAGACAACGTCTACTGCCCTGCTCTTGTCAATCTTCTTGGGGACCTCTTCACAAAATGTGAGACCTGGTTTCCCACGCACTGTTCTGATGAAGCATCCACTGTTTTCTTCTCTGTGGATGCTGCCTGACCTGCTGTGCCTCTGGTTTTATATCAGATCTTCAACATCTGTAGTGTGTTTGCTTTACTTACTGAAAATTCTCAACCCCTCCGTCCCACTTAACATCTCACTCGATCCTGGACCTTCTCCGGTTCCAGCCCCCCCCCCCCCCCCCCCCCCCCCCCCCCCGATCTTCCCAAATCTTCCTTCAGCTTTCTGGATGCAGGGCTCTGGAAGCCTCTGCCCCTCTCTGGGACCTCTGCATTCTCGTAAACCCTGCACCTTCTCCAAGAACGTTGCTCATCCCAATGGAGGCCGTGGTGGTCCTCTGGGGAAGGAACCTGTGATGTCTCACCGTCAACTTCTGACGTCTCGCTGTGTTAAACTTCTCCTTTGAAAGGGCGTAACATCCAAAATGTTCCTGCCTTCCCCCCCCCCCCCCACCCCTCGTTACAACCTGACCCAACTTCACAACCTCTGCGTCCGGCCCGCCCTTCCTGCAAGGATCCCAGCGTTTTCCAACCTCTCCCTCCGGCACATCGTTGCTGGGACCGCTGCGCCTAGCGTGGCCTCCGGCGTAGACTGCGTGAGCTTTGAGCTCCCCAGCCGCACACTGGACTCCTCCAGCAAAGTTAGCCCAGTGGTTAAGTTACTGGGCCAGTGTTCAGTCCGAAGCTCTGATCCAGAGACAAGTGTTCAAATCCCACCAAGGGCGGCATAGAGTTGCAGCCTCACAGTGCCAGAGACCCGGGTTCGATCGCGACTATGGGTGCTGCCTGTACCTTCTCCCTGTGACCACGTGGGTTTTCTCAGGGTGCTCCAATTTCCTCCCACATTCCAAATTGTAAATTGCCCCTAGTGTAAAGGATAGTGCTAGTGTACGGGGTGATCGCTGCTTGAAGGTTGGTGCGGATATAGTGGGCCGAAGGGCCTGATTCCGCGTTGTATCTCTAAGATCTCTAACGCTCTTCCCCCTCTCCAGCAAACGTCCATCGTATCCAGTTGTCCCTCCATCAACTGCGGGGATCCAGCCCGGGTTACTCCTTCCTTCCACCATCCCATCCCATCCCCTCCCTATGAGCCACAGAAGCCCCAGCTCAATCTCCATTACAGAGCAAAAGTAGTCATCGCTCCAGTTAATGTTCCTCACCCCAACCAGACAAGGAAATGTTCACGAGGCAACTGCCTCTCTGTGTCTTCACACACTCACATGCTCACACTATCTCTCACACTCACACACACACACACCCAAACACGCACACCCACACACGCACACACACACACACTCTCACCCACACACACTCTCACACATTCACAAACACGTTCTCACGCTGTCTCTCACACTCTCTGTCTCTCTCCCCCACTACCCCCTCCCCCATCAATGTCTCATTCTCCATTTCTGCTTCCTTTCACTTCTCTCTTTCGACTTCCCTTTTTCTCTTTCCCTCATCATCACCCTTCCTCTCTCACTTCTCTCATTCTCTTCCTCTCTCCTCTCTCCCATTCTCATATTATCTCTCCTTCATTTATCTTTCTCCTGCCCTCATGCTTTCTCTTTCTCCCCTTTCTAACGCATTCTACCTCCCTCTCTCTCTTTTTAATCTTTTTCTCACTCCCTCCCCCTCTCTATCTCTCTCCATCTTTCTCTCTCCATTTCTTTCTCTCTCCCCTGCTCACTTTCTCTCTCTCTCTCCATCTCTCTGTCCTGCTCATTCGTTCTCTCCATCTCTTTCCCTCTGTCCTTCCCACTTTCCCACTCACCCACTCACCTCTCACATGGTGGGCCGGAGTGAGTCAGGTAAGGGGTCGGGACTGTATATCCCCCGTGTATGATGGATGGACCTGCTGTACTCTCTCGGCCAATTTTCCGGAACAGTCCAGGGAAGAGGGCGGCCAGATTCCGCCGGGTTCCGAGAGATTGTTACCATTGATATCCCAGCACATTGACAGGCAGAGACACGGGCCCTGTCCGGCTGAGTCACTGACCTCTAAACAATCCCGCCCTCTCACACACTGCCCAAATCTCTCTCCCCTTTCTCTTTACAGATGTGACTGAACCAATCCAGCTGTTCTTCTTTTATGTCAGGCTTTACATGTCTTGCAGGGTGAGGGGTTGTGCTTCTGTTGGAGTGGGGAGTGACAGGGAGAGCAAGGAATAGAGAGACCCTGTCTCTATCTAACGCCCAATGTCCCTGCCCTGGGTGTGTTTGTGTGTGCTGGGACAGGGTAGAGGGATCTTCACTCTGCTTCTGACCTGGGCTGTCCTTATCCTGAGAGTGTACTGTCCACAACATTTATGACCTATTCCGTGGCAGTGTTTAAATTAAGATGCACATTTTGGGTAAGTCTGTTATGTGAATGTTGGAGAAGGGGGCAGGAGAGATTCACCAGGATGTCACCTGGGCTTGCAGGCTTGAGTTGCAGGGAGAGGTTGGATCGGCTGGGACTTTGTTCTCTGGAGAGTAGCAGGCTGAGGGGTGACCTTGTTGAGGTGTACAAGATCATGACGGGCACAGATAAAGTGAACGCTCACAGTCTTTTCCCCCAGGGTAGAGGATTCTAAAACTAGAGGGCACAGGATTAAGGTGATAGGGGAAAGATTTAAGAGGGATTTCACTCAGAGGGTAGTCCATATCTGGAACGAGCTGCCAGAGGAAGCTATAGAAGCGGATAGATACCATTACAGCTTCTGAAAGACATATAGGACAGGAAGGGTTTAGTGGGATATCAATGGTATTTATTTATGGGCCAAATAGAGAGGATATGGGCCAAATGCAGGCAAATGGGACTAGCCCAGAATACCAACTGGGTCGGCACGGACAAGGTGGGCCGAAGGGCCTGTTTCCGTGCTGTACGGCTCTGTGACTCTGCATCAACTTGTGTTCTGCCTGTTATTTTGCAGAGCTGTGCCCGTGGGGCCCCTGTATTACACGGGCCCTCGCCCCATACTGTGGGAGGGTGCCCAAGGCAACAGTGCGTGACCACCAAGCCCTACAGGACAGCAGCTAAACGCACCCCCTGTCCCGGCCAGCCTTGTTGCTCCGTCCCCCTGGCTGTGCGGAGCAGGGCGGGCTCCCTGTCCAGGGACCCGGAACTCCCTCTCGGAGCTTGTTTGACCCAAAGGTAGCCCATGGTTATTTTGCTGTTTGCCGTTTGCCGAACGTTCTTGCATGCCAGCCCCCTGTCCCCGGCCAGAGCCGGCCTCTGCTTCAGTCACTGCCTGGCACAGCGGGCAGTGGCTCCAGCCGACACCCGCAGTGCCCAGTGCCACCCCCACACCACTAACGCACACCCTCTCTCTCCCCCCTCCACACTCTCCTCTCCCCTCCCCCTCTCCTCTATCTCCCCCCTTCCCCCTCTCCCTTTCCCCAACCCCTCCCCCTCCCTCCCCTCCGCCCTCTCTCCCCATACTCGATCTCCACTTCCTTTCCCTCCCTTACTCCATCTCCCCCCTCCCTTTCCCCACTCTGCCCCTTCCTCTCCCCTCTCTCTGTCCCCTCATGACCCTACCCTACCCCCCACCCCCCCCTCTCTCCTGCAGGCGGAAGGTTCTGGGCTTGTCGCCGGGGATCGAAGATATTGGGGAGTTGAAGTGGGAGCTGGCACTATGCCTGCTTGCCGCCTGGGTCATCTGCTTCTTCTGCATCTGGAAGGGAGTGCGGTCCACCGGGAAGGTGAGTGGCGTCAGGAGGCGGGCAATGATCCTCGAGTGGGGATTGGGGGGGGGGGGCAGGAGTGATTCACCAGGACGTTACCTGGGCTTGTGGGCTTGAGTTACAGGGAGAGGTGGATAGGCTGGGAGTTTGTTCTTTGGAGCGTAGGAGGCTGAGGGGTGACCTTGTTGAGGTGTACAGTTTAGTTTATTATTGTCACATGTACCGAGGTACAGTGAAAATCCCTTTGTTGCGTGTTCTTCAGTAAGCGGAAAGACTTATTTGATTCCAATCGAGCCGTCCACAGTATACAGATACAGGAGTAAGGGAATAACGTTTAGTGCAAGGTAAAGTCCAGTAAAGTCCGATTAAAGATAGTCTGAGATACACGGTGTTGGGGAGGGAGTTCCAGGACGGACGCCGTGATGACTAGGGCACAGAGAGATGGAGTAACTCAGTGGGTCAGGCAGCATCTCTGGAGAACATGGATAGGCGACGTTTCAGATCGCGACCCTTCAGATGTCAACCACGTTCTTTCTGTCCATGTTTTTTCAGAGATGCTGCCTGACCGCTAAGTTACTCCAGCACTTTGTGTCTTTTTTGACCCTGGGGTTCATCTGGTGGTCCCCACTGCCCTTGTCATTTGGGGCGGGTTGGGAGGGGGGGGCGGGTGGGTTGGAGGTGCGGTTGGGAGAACCGGGTGGACGGTGCTGGAGGGGGAGACTGTGTTGGGTGGGGGGAGGATATCCGATGACTGATGATACCTAAGCTGATGCCTCTTTCTCTCCCCCCCCCCCCCCCATCTCCCACCAGGTTGTCTATTTCACCGCAACCTTCCCCTTCCTGATGCTGCTGGTGTTGCTCATTCGAGGAGTCACGCTGCCAGGTGCAGCTCAGGGAATCAAGTTTTACCTGTACCCTGACATGACAAGGCTGGGTGACCCGCAGGTGAGTGGCCGGCGTAGACAGGACGTACAAGGTGGACCCTGAAACCATCAGACCACCCTAATCAAACATGGTGCCCACACCCGTCATGGCCGCCCTGCCCACGCCCGTCATGGCCGCCCTGCCCACACCCGTCATGGCCACCCTGCCCACACCCGTCATGGCCACCCTGCCCACACCCGTCATGGCCACTCTTTTAACTTACAATTGATGCGACATTTATGCTTCAAATTGGATTAGGTATGAATAAGGTTAGGCTAAATTACATTCCTAATTACATTCCACAGTAAAGCCAGGCTCTGATCAACATGTGCAGCACATGAATGACCTTAGTATATTCATGTATGGAAATCAGATTATAATTCATGCTCTTATGCATATATATAGAGAAACAAAAACATAGAAACAAGGCAAGAGGAGTCATACTTCCATCACCGTTCTCCACAAATAAATCAATCAACCTTACACTTTGACTATAGAAACAAGATGAAAATAATGCCACATATTCAACCGTATATGGTTCAATGAAATTAAGATATATATGTATAACATATATATGGAAATGGGTCTTTCGGCCCACCGAATCAACACCGACCAGCAATCTATCATACACCAGTCGTATCCTACATGCCAAGGACAATTTACAGAAGCCAATTAACCTACAAACCTGCACTTCTTTCAGATGTATGAGAAACAGGAATTTCCACAAAAAACCACGTGGTCATAAGGAGAATGTACAAATACTGTATAGACAGAACCCGTAGTCAGGATCAAATCTGGGTCTGTGGTGCTGCAAGGCAGCAACTCTACCGCCACCGTGCCACCCCAATAATTTTTTTTTTCCGTAATATATTTATTATGGTGTCACGTCAATAAAGATGAACACATGATTCTGATATCTGCCCTCAGTTGGATAACACATATCTCCAGTCTTTGTGTTTTATGGCTGGTTTTCAACCTCTTCATTCTGAAGGTCTCGACCCGAAACATCACCTATTATTTCTCTCCAGTGATGCTGCCTGTCCTGCTGAATTATTCCAGCTTTTAGTATCTATCTTCAGTTTAAACCACCATCTGCAGTTCCTTCTTACACTCTTTGTTAAGCGAAACAGGTCCTATTCTCATAATATTATTCACCTCAACTAAGTCTTTTCTTCACCGTTGCTGCAGAGAATACAATCCCAGTTATCAAATCTTTCTTCAAATTGAAACAAAAATTCCAGCCCAGCCAATATGTTCATAAATCGCCCCTGGATCCTCTCCAGAGCAATCGCACCCTTTCTACAGTGTGTCATAGTCTTACAGCATGGAAACAGGCCCTTCATCCCAACTTGTCCATGCAGATCAACATGCCCCATCTTACCTGCATTTGGCCCAAATCCCTTTAAACCTTGTGTGTGTTAGGTTGTGTGTGAGAGTGTGGGTCAGTGAAGTGGCGACAACATCCAGAGTGAGCGGAGACTTGGCGATGTCCAGGGAGCATTTCCCTCTCTTGCCCCCCCCCCCCCCCCCCCTCTGCGGGAATGTGGCCGGCCCAGGTGCTCTGTGTCTAGCTGGGGTCCGGGGGAGGTGAGGGACAGTGACCCGGGGGTTGGGCATCGGAGCAGAACCTTAGCCCGAGATTCATCCCCGCGGCTCTGGAGGCGGCACCGACGCCCTCACTCACCCGGTCCACTCCTGGCTCTGGGCCGGGGTTAAAACTCCATGGGGTGTGGACAGAGCGACCTACTGACACAGAGCCGCTGGAGGTGAGGGGGGGTCGGTGCTGGGACCAGCGCCGTGTCTCACCTATCACACCATCTGCACGGGAATGTGAATGCGGGTGAGGCAGCATCTATAGAGCGGTAGACAAAAATACTGGAGAAATGCTTGAGTCTGAAGAAGGGTCAAAGTCAGACATAGCTGCTGCCTCACCCGCTGAGTTTCTCCAGCATTTCTGTCTACAATGCCATTTTAAATAGTGTACGATGGGCTTAAGCCGAATTGCTCGTTCTTTACTGGGAACCCGCCGACAAAAAACTATTCTCATTGGTGAGTGCAGAGGAGTGTGGCTTTATTTATTTATATATATTTTAAAATATTTTTTTGAGTGTGAGAACTTCTGTCATCAGCGTGAGAGCGTGAGAATTTTGTCAAATGCGTGAGAGTTGGCCGCCCTGCCACACCCGTCATGGCTGCCCTGCCCACACCTGACCTGTTCTCCTGACCTGTGTCCTACACTCTGCCCCCTCTCCCATCCCAACCCCCAAGCAACTACCCTCTTTCTCACCCCATCTCTCTCTCTCTGTACCTCTCTCCCCCAGGTCTGGATCGATGCAGGAACACAGATCTTCTTCTCCTATGCAATCTGTTTAGGCGCCATGACATCCCTGGGGAGCTACAACAAGTACAAGTACAACTGCTACCGGTGAGGCCACGGGCGGGGAGGGGGGGGAAGGTGTAGTATTGGGGAGATGGGGTGGTAGGGATACGGTAGGGGGTTAGTGGAGGGCAAATAGGGGTGGCGGAGGGGCGAGGGTGGGGTACAGGAAAGCGAGGGAGTGGTGGAGTTGGGGTGAAGGTGGGGGGAGGGAACGATGGGAATTTAGTGGAGGGGAGAGGAGGGTATGGAACGGGGAGGACGTGGGGTGGGAGTTTGGGGGGCAGTGTGGAGGGATGACTGCAGTTGGGGAGATATGAGGAATGGGGCACTAACACCAGTCTGCACTCTGCTCCCTTCCCCCTGCCCTCTTCCCCCTTTCCCTTGCCCTCTCCCCGCTGCTCCCTGCTCCTTGCCTCCTGCTGCCTGCATTCTGCCCCCAGGGACTGCATGCTCTTGGGATGTCTGAACAGCGGCACCAGCTTTGTCTCGGGCTTTGCCATCTTCTCCATCCTCGGTTTCATGGCCCAAGAACAAGGGGTGGACATTGCGGATGTCGCCGAGTCAGGTAACGGGGAGACGGGGCCTTGGGGGGTGAGACCGGACATTGTCCCCAGGGTGGGGGGTACAACCTGGTCACCACCCGCTCCTAGTCACACGGCACGAAACAGGCCCTTCCGCCCAACCACTCCATACCACCCCAGTCCCAGGAGAATTGGGACGGAGGCAAAGGTTGACAAAGGGTTTCTGTTCAGTTTACAGACCACACACTGCCACACACACTCATGCACAAACACACACACACACTTGTGCACACACACACACACTTGTGCACACACACACACTCCCACACACTCGTGCACGCACACACACACACTGCCGCACACATTCATGCACAAACGCACACACTCGTGCACAAACACACACTCACACCCTCCCACACACTCGTGCACGCACACACACACACACACACTCATGCACAAACGCACACTCACGCTCACACACTCACACACTTGCGTACACACACACACACGTTCACTCATGCACAAACACATTCCCACACACACTCCCATGCTCACGCACACACGTTCAAGCACACACACACACACGCTCACACACACACACACACACACACTCACGTGCACACACACACACACACACACACACACACACACACACACACACACACACACACACACACACACACAGATTGCGCGGTGATTCGGTTGTATTTTTTTGTACTAGATCAGTAATATTTATCAATTAATGCCTCTCATTTCTCCCATCTTCCCCACCACCCCCCCTTCTCTGCCTTGCTTTGTTGCAGGTCCTGGCCTGGCCTTCATCGCCTACCCCAAGGCAGTGAGCATGATGCCCTGGCCCACGTTCTGGGCTGTCTTATTTTTTGTTATGCTTCTACTTCTTGGATTGGACAGCCAGGTCAGTTTGCGCCAAATCCCTTGTGGTTTTTTACGGGGGAGTCCACTCTCTCTGTCCACTCTCTCTGTCTGTCTGTCCCTCTCTCCCTCCACTCCTCATTCTCTTCCTCCTTCTTTCGCTCTCTCTCTCCCACTCCACCTCCCCCTCCCTCCCTCTCTCTGTCCCCTCTCTCAGAAACATGGAGAATAGGTGCAGGAGAAGGCCATTTGGCCACTTCGAACCAGCACTGCCATTCACTGCGATCATGGCTGATCATCCACAATCAGTAACCCATGCCTGCCTGCTCCCCATATCCCTCGATTCCACTAGCCCTCTATATAACTCTCTCTTAAATCCATCCAGTGCATTGGCCTCTACTTCCTTCTGTGGCAGAGCATTCCACAAATTCACAACTCTCTGGGTGAAAAAGTTTTCTTCTCATCTCAGTTTTAAATGGCTTCCGCTTTATTCTTAGACTGTGGCCCCTGGTTCTGGACTACCCCAACATTGGGAACATTTGGGAACATTGTGCACCTAGCTTGTCCAGTCCTTTTATAATTGTATACGTTTCTATAAGATCCCTTCTCATCCTTCTAAACTCCAGTGAATACAAGCCTAGTCTTTCCAATCTTTCCTCATATCACAGTCCCGCCACCCCGAGGAGTAACGTCGTGAACGTACGCTGCACTCCGTCAATAGCAAGAATGTCCTTCCTCAAATTAGGAGCAGACAATACTCTAGATGTGGTCTCACCAGGGCCCTGTACAACTACAGAAGGACCTCTTTGTTCCTACTGTAATGGCAAATGTCCAACTTTTCCAGTGGCCATGACTACACAGGTAGTGATCTTACACAGACCAAATAGAACAGATCTTCCGGTTGTTTTTCCAGTATAATTGCTCGTTTATTGAAATAGTTGTACAAACAAAGAGATGGGCGTACCAGGTTTTCCTTGTTCTGCATACAAGTTGGAGCTGGCTGTTCGCCCCGGTCTGGTGACTATGTTCTCCACCCCTGTGTCTGTCACCTCCTGTTCCCTATGCCCATATATATATATATATACGCCACTCTGTGCGTTTAATGACCGCACTCAAATGTCCAAAATAATACTGCAAGATATATCTAGCCAACAGTAGCTAGCCTAAACAGAAATGGCTCCTACACCTATACTCAAACCCCTCCCTTTTTCTCTCACGGGGAGAGTGTTGACTCCTCCTCTCAAGAATTCACTGTCGCTTTTCACCATTGTGGGATTCATTGCCACAGACGGCTGTGGAGGCCAAGTCAATGGGTATTTTTAAAGTGGAGATTGACAGATTCTTGATCAGTAAGGGTGTTGGGGTTATGGGGAGAAGGCAGGAGAATGGGGTTGAGAGGGAAAGATAGATCAGCTGTGATTGAATGGCGGAGTAGACTTGATGGGCTGAATGGTCTAATTCTGCTCCTGTGTGTCTTATGGTCGTGGCTCCAGAGAGCACAGACTCCAACATGCACCCCCTCCCCCTACACACAGGGTCCGGGGGGGGAAGGGGAAGGATAGAGGTGACGGGGGAGGGAGTAGTCAGGAGGGGAAAAGCCGAATGCACTAATTGGCCTTTTGGCCTTCATTGCGATAGGATTTGAGTTTAGGAGCAAGGAGGTCCTACTGCAGTTGTACAGGACCCTAGTGAAACCACACCTGGAGTATTGTGTGCAATTTTGGTCTCCTAATTTGAGGAAGAACGTTGTTATTGAGGCAATGCAGCATAGGTTCACCAGGTTAATTCCCAGGATGGCGGGACTGACATATGGTGAAAGAATGGGTCGACTGGGCTTGTATTCGCTGGAATTTAGGATGAGAGGGTATCTTATAGAAACATAAAATTCTTAGAGAATTGGACAGATGTAGGAAAAATGTTCCCGATGTTGGGGGAGTCCCAGTTTAAGAATAAGGGGTAGGCCATTTAGGACTTAGATGAGGAAAAACGTTTTCACCCAAAGAGTTGTGAATTTGTGGAATTCTCTACCACAGAAGACAGTGGAGGCCAATTCACTGGATGTTTTCAAGAGAGTTAAACCCCTGGCCCATGGTACGAGTTCATTCCAAGAGTTCTCCCGAGTTTGCCCTGATTCGAACTCGGAGATTTACGGTAATGGCCACTCGTCAGTACTCGGGGCTGTCGTGGACATTTTACATCATGTTGAAAAAATCTTCACGAGACTTCCCGTGCTTACCTGCCGTTAGCGAGTCATCTCGAGTACCTGCCGTTAGCGCTAAGAGACGTCCCCAAGCTCCGACGTACCCGCTACGTTCATTCTCCGTGCTTACCACGAGTTAGATTTTTTTAAACTCGGGAGAGCTCTTGGAATGAACTCGCACCGTGGAACAGGGCTATTAGATTTAGCTCTTAGGGCTAACGGAATCAAGGGATATGGGGGAAATGCCAGAATGGGGAACTGATTTTGGATGATCATTCAAGATCATATTGAATGGCGGTGCTGGCTGGAAGGGCCAAATGGCCTACTCCTACTTTTCTATGTTTCTATGGCCTGACCCCACCCATAGCAAACGTGTGGGCTGGCGGAAGGTTGCAGATACTCTGGTTGGGTGTTTACACAGAGGCAGACGTTGGCTGTGGTCAGAGTCTAACCCACATCTGTCGGGGGAATGAAAGGCTTTGACACGGACATGGCTGCGTGTAATATTGACATACAGGAGTGCTGTTGACAAAAGGCCGCTTCGCACAGGGAGACTTGGCCTCGCCAGAACAAAGAGACGCCATGATACCCGACATTTAACCCTGATGCTTCCGAGCAACGGCCAAATGCTGGGATCATCCCAAACACCTCATCCACTCCTACAAAGCAGATATATCGCCCGCAACAAATCAGGAATCCTGGGTGATGGGACAGCTTCACTCTGGGGAGGAGACGGGGGGAGGGGGGGGGGGGGCATGCGGACGGGCAGGTGGTGGGGATGGGGGCAGGGGAGAGGCTCCCAGGTTAAACAGTTACTGATCCCGGTGCGCTCTCTCCACAGTTTGTAGAGGTGGAAGGGCAGATCACGTCACTGGTCGACCTCTACCCATCCTTCCTAAGGAAGGGTTACAGAAGGGAAAGCTTCATCGCCATCACCTGCAGCATCAGCTACCTGCTGGGCCTGGCCATGGTGACCCAGGTCAGTGTTCCCACATTCACTCCGTCCCCCTGCCCATCCCCCACCGCCCTGACCCCCCCTCCCCGTCCCCTGCCCATCCCCCACCATGCTCACCTCCCTGACCCCCCTCCCCGTCCCCCTGCCCATCCCCCACCGCCCTGACCCCCGTCCCCCTGCCCATCCCCCACCATGCTCACCGCCCTGACCCCCCTCCCCGTCCCCTGCCCATCCCCCACCATGCTCACCGCCCTGACCCCCCTCCCCGTCCCCCTGCCCATCCCTCACCGCCCTGACCGCCCTCCCCGTCCCCTGCCCATCCCTCACCACCCTGACCGCCCTCCCCGTCCCCCTACACCCGTCCCCCTGCCCAAGCCCCACCATGCTCACCACCCTGACCCCCCTCCCCGTCCCCCTACCCCGTTCACCCCCCCCCCATAAGCTAACTGCTGGGCCCTTGCCATGGTGACCAAGGTCAATGTCCCCACCCTCCCTGTCCCCCTGCCCATCCCCCACCATGCTCACCGCCCTGACCCTGACCAACATGCCCCATCTACACTAGTCCCACCCCGACCAACATGCCCCATCTTGCTGGCCATCCGCGAGTCAAGGCGCCAGACGTTGGAGGGCTCTACCCGAGCCGGCTGCCTGCCCCTTTTCCGGGGATACGTCCGTGCCCGGGTGCGGATGGAAAGGGAATACGCCCTGTCTACGGGCACCCTGAGGGAGTTCCAGGACCGCTGGGCACCGAGGGGGGTTGAATGTATCCTTGACAAGGATTGCAATATAATTGTTTAGCAGTTGCTTAGCATATTTGTTCGTCTTGTATTATGGTGGTGTTTTGTTTTATTGTATTGTCAATACTATTTTAATATTTGAATAAATATTTTTGATTAAAAATTTTTTTTTTTTTAAAAACAAGCCCCATCTACACTCGTCCCACCCCAACCAACATGCCCCATCTACACTAGTCCCACGCCGACCAACAAGCCCCGTCTACACTAGTCCCACCCCGACCAACATGCCCCAACTACACTACTCCCACCCCGACCAACATGCCCCATCTACACCCGTCCCACCCCGACCAACATGCCCCATCTACACTACTCCCACCCCGACCAACATGCCCCATCTACACTCGTCCCACCCCGACCAACATGCCCCATCTACACTACTCCCACCCCGACCAACATGCCCCATCTACACTAGTCCCACCCCGACCAACATGCCCCATCTACACTACTCCCACCCCGACCAACATGCCCCATCTACACTAGCCCCACCCCGACCAACATGCCCCATCTACACTACTCCCACCCCGACCAACATGCCCCATCTACACTAGTCCCACCCCGACCAACATGCCCCATCTACACTACTCCCACCCCGACCAACATGCCCCATCTACACTACTCCCACCCCGACCAACATGCCCCATCTACACTCGTCCCACCTGCCTGTGTTTAACCCACACATCTCTCTAAAACTGTCCTATCCATGTACCTGTCTAAATGTTTCTTAAACGTTGCGATTGCACCTGCCTCAACTACCTCCGTTCTGTACACCCGCCACCCTTTGTGTGGGAAACGTTGTCCCTCAGGTTCCTATTACATCTTTCCCACCTCACCTTAAATCCGTCCTCTTGTTCTCAATTCCCCTACTCTGGGCAAAAGACTCTGTGCCGCTACCCGATCTATTCCTCTCATGATTTGATACACTTCTATAAGATCACACCTCAGCATCCTGTGCTCCAGGGAATAGATGTTTTAGCCTGCTCAACCTCTCCCTTTAGCGCAGACCCTCGAGCCCTGGCAACAACCGTGTCAATCTGCACTTTCCAGCTTGACAACATATTTCCTATAACATGGTGCCAAAAAAAAGCACAATACTCAGCTTCACTTATGTCTGTACACTGCAACATGACCTCCCAATTTCTACACTCAATACTCTGGCTGATGAAGCCCAATGTGCCAAAGGCCTTCCTGACCACCCGATCTACAGTACCTGTGGTGCCCCCTTCAGTGAACTATGCAGTTAAACACCGTTCACAGTGTGTGTGTGTGTGTGTGTGGTGGTGTTTGGGAGAGTCGGCTTGTTTTGCCTCTGATCCTTGCTGTCTCTTGTATCCACAGGGCGGGCTGTATGTGTTCCAGTTGTTTGATTACTATGCAGCCAGTGGTATGTGCCTTCTCTGGGTGGCATTCTTTGAATGTATCGCAATTTCGTGGGTGTACGGTAAGTACAGATGACTGTACCCCAGTGTTATACAGTGACAGACCCGTCCCCACCAGTACTGTACCCCAGTGTTATACAGACAGACCCGTCCCCACTGGTACTGTACCCCAGTGTTATACAGACAGACCCGTCCCCACCAGTACTGTCCCCCAGTGTTATACAGTGACAGACCCATCCCCACCAGTACTGTACCCCAGTGTTATACAGACAGACCCGTCCCCACCAGTACTGTCCCCCAGTGTTATACAGACAGACCCGTCCCCACCAGTACTGTACCCCAGTGTTATACACAGACCTGTCCCCACCAGTACTGTACCCCAGTGTTATACAGACAGACCCGTCCCCACCAGTACTGTACCCCAGTTATACTGTAAGGTGAACCTTTCACAGACAGCCTCTCCCTTAAGTCACTGTCACTGAATTGGCTTTTCTGCTTCTAATTTTAAAACCTTTTTTATACCGAGTACTGCGGTAGATTTTGCTGAATAGCTGTTGTTCCGACAGCTCTTTCCTGCCGCCCCTTATATGGTGTGGCCAACTATATCTTGGCTTAACGCTGCCTGCTATACATAACCAATGGTCCCGCTTGCTGCCTTGTCTGGAACTAATTCTTTTATAGATGATTTGGTTTATTTTGGCGGTGTTTTTCCATCCGTGAGCTGCCTCAACTTCACGTCACAACTGGGCCGGACTCTCGTCGAGTGACAAGCTGACAGATCAGGCCTCTGATGCCTGCTGAGGGAGGGAGCCTGTTCCAAAGCAGCCAGTTTGCCCCACTCCCTTCCTGCAGCAGGGCGGTCAGAAGTGAGCACGGCTCTCCCCGTCCCCCTGGAGCTCAGGCCTGAGAGACACTGAGGGACGAGAAACCGCCCTCCCCAAATCCCGGTACTCTACCAATGCGGGGGGCGGCTCGTACCATTGGTTACCGAGAGCAGGGCCGTGTCTCAAACCACCCTCCCCCAGACTGACTCTCCCTCCCCCCCCACTCACTAGGACGAATGTACCCCCACTCTACCCCAGACTGTCTCTCCCTCCCCCACTCGCGCTGGGACAGGTCTTCCCCCCCAACTCTACCCCGGACTGACCCCACTCTTCCCCCCTCAGGAGCCGAGAACTTCTATGATGCTGTGGAGGACATGATTGGCTACAGGCCGGGATGCTGGATGAAGTGGAGCTGGACTGTCATCACTCCCTTCCTCTGCATGGTGAGGGGGAGTGTGGAGGATGGGGGGGTAGGGAGCAGGGGCCCGAGAGGGGGGAGGAGAGAGGATCTGGCGGAAGTGGGGTCCCATGGGAGGGGGGTTCAGAAGGGTTCCTGAGGGAGGGGGTCCCAGTGGGAGGGGGGGGGGGGTCAAGGGTTCCTGAGGGAGGGGGTCCCAGTGGGAGAGGCTCCAGAGGGAGGCCGGGATGGTTCCGGTGGGCCAGGCCAGGGTGAGCCGGGGTCATGATGGGGGGGTGGGGTCAAAGGGGTTCTTGGGGAAAGGGGTCCTAGGGCTGTGAAGGTCCTGGGGGGGTTCGTTCCATGGTAGAGGGGGAGAGGAGGGGAAGGGAAACCGGGGGGTTGGGGCGGGGGGGGGGGGGGGAGTCCAAGACGCGAACCGCAGGCATCAGGGTCTCGGGGTGGAACCGTGAGCCGTTCCTTGTTCGCTGGAGAATCTCGACGGCAAGGTGGTTGGTCTCGGCAGAGCGGTGCGTCGGGTAGAACCGCTGCCTCACCACCCCAGAGACCCAGGGAAAACCCACGCGGTCACAGGGAGATCGTGCAAACTCCACACAGACAGCACCCTTACTCAGGATTGAACCGGGTCTCTGGCGCAACTCTACCGCTGCGCCACCGTGCCGCCCAGAAGATACAAACTGGGTACAAACGTATTGGTCTCCCCCCGCAGGCTTGCTTTGTGTTCTCCCTGGCCAAGTACACCCCCCTGACCTACAACAAGATCTACAAGTACCCCGACTGGGCAGAGGGTGTGGGCTGGCTGCTCGCCCTCTCCTCCATGATCTGCATCCCGCTGGTGATGGTGATCAAGATCATTAACTCCGATGGACCCATTATCGAGGTGAGCCCAGGGGCAGAGCAGCGGGGAGGGGGAGGGGGGGGGGGCAAAACCACAGGGGGGGAACATATTTATTCACCCGCTGGATATATTTAAGGCAGAGATCGATAGATTCTTGATTAGTACGGGTGTCAGAGGTTATAGTTAGAAGGCAGGAGAATGGGGTTGAGAGGGAAAGATAGATCAGCCATGATTGAATGGCAGAGTAGACTTGATGGGCTGAATGGCCTAATTCTGCTCCTATCTCTTATGATCTAATGACGGTGGGGTGAACCCACAGAGTCCTTCCCACAGGGACAGGGGAACCAAGAACCAGAAACGTTGGGAATGCCAGCAGCTTTGGAGAAGTTGGGAAGTTCTGTTGCCGTTGTACAAGATGTTGGTGAGGCCACGCCTGGGTCTATTACCTTCAGTTGTGGCCACCCAGTGTGGGAAGTTCAGGAGGATGAGGGGTGATAGTAAAGAGGTGGATAAAATTACGAATGAAATAGATAGGGTGAATTGATTAGTACGGGTGTTGGGGGTTGTGGAGAGAAGGCAGGAGAATGGGGGGGGGGGGGGGTGAGAGGGAAAGATAGATCAGCCATGACTGAATGGTGGAGTAGACTCGATGGGCTGAATGGCCTAATTCTGCTCCTATAACCTATGAACTTATGAATGTACGGAGTCTTTTACCCAGAGCAGAGGAATCAAGAACCAGAGAACTAAGGTGAGACTGGAATGATTTAATAGGAACCCGAGGGGCAATGTTTTCACACTCAGGGTGGTGGGTGTGTGGAACGAGCTGCCAGGGGCGGTAGTTGAGCATACAAGTTGGGACATTATGTTGCAGTTGTATTGTGTTTGGATTTGGCCACTGGTGTAGGCAGGGTGTCATTAAGTTGGAAAGAGTGCAGAGAAGATTTACCAGGATGTTGCCAGGAATCGAGGGTCTGAGCTCCAGGGAGAGGTTGGGCTGGCTAGGAATTTATTCCTTGGAGCAATAGAATAAAGCCTAATAGGTTAGGCAGGAGGATGAGTGGTGATCTTATAGAGGTGGATAAATTCATGATAGGAATGGCGGGTGAGTCTGTTGCCCAGGCGAGCGGAATTAAGAACAGTACTACAGGGAGAGGTTGGGCACGAACAGAGGCAAGGTGGGCCGAATGGCCTGCTTTTCTCCCCCACCCTCCCTGCGCCCGACAGCTCTTTGACTCTCCCCCTCGCTCTCTCTCCCCCTCCTACAGCGGATAAAGATGCTCACCGCTCCAAGGGGAGAAGGGAGGAAACCGAAAGACCTGGCTCTTGATGCCGAAGCTGTCATCCCTCTCAGTCCCAATGGGACTGCTGCAAACGATGTAGAAAAAACACCTCAAATAATTATAGAGACTGCAATGTAACCTCTCTGTGAGAGTCTAAAGTTGTGCTTTTTTTTTTTGGACAAACTCTAATCTTTTTAGGACCAGTTTCCCCTCCCCTACCCTCCCCTCCCCCTCCCACCATGTCCATTCACCACACAACATCCGAGATCCTGGGCTTCAGACACTCAACGAGACCTTGGACTGAGTAGACATCGTCTCGCTCTCCGAGAACATTAGCCAGACCCATGGATCTGTCCATGCCCCGGGGAACCCGTCCCACCCAAACAACCCCCCTCCGCCCGGCAGCTCCCCTCCCCTCCCCTCCTCTCCCTCACGACCCTTGTGAAAGGGTCTGCCGGGAAACAAGGACTCTGATCTCATGCCCCGCCCCTCCTCCCACTCCCCCAGCCCCTCCCACCTCCCTCCACCACTAGCCCGTCTCCCCCACTCCCCACTCCCTCTGCTGCCATGCCCCATCCCCCACTCCCACATTCCTGCTCTCCCACTCCTCCATTCCACCCTCTGACCCTCTCCCCTCCCACACTCCCCTCCCCTCCCCGCGAGGCGAGTGATGCAAAGAGCAGAGGTCCGGTCAGAATCCCCACCCCCACCCCTAGCCCGATGCCCCTCCCCTGTGGTGACGGAGAGTTGTCAGACGCCCCACACATACTGGACCAAATCCCTGCCAGGGTCAGGCTGACTCTGGGAACTGGGCTGGGGCTGCCTTGCCTCGTGGGTGGCTGGCAGGCAGGATGGCGGGTGGTAGATTTACGAAACGCTTCAAACAATGTTTTAAGACTTTGTGTGTGGATGCCTGTGTGGATGTGTGCGCGTGTGTGTGGGTAATGGAATAATTTTACATTATACCTGTGGGTGTTCTAACCACAATCGGTGTGTAGATGATCCCAGCATCAATATTGTAGACATTTTGAGGAAGAATTTTAAACCCTTGTCATTTATTTTTTTGTATGGAGCATATTTTTCAACCTGTAACACTGTTGTAGTAGGTTTCTATTTTACTGAGATGCATTGAAAATGTTGCAGCTTCACAGTGCTACTAGTCTGTCACTGGATACACGTGTGTGTCAGGAGTGTGTAAGCATAGTCTCCCTCTCCCTCCCTCCCTCCCGCTCTGCCTCTCCTCATCTCTCCCCCGTCCCCGTCCCCCTCTCACCCCCACGGTTCCAAAATGCCACCTCAATACCTGACCGGCTCAGATTGGAGGTTTTGGGGGTCCCTTTCCTAGGGTGAGGGCTGCGTGTGCACTGACATAACTGACCCCCACCCCCCCCCCTCCCAAGGTGAAAGTGAACGTGTGTCCTTTTAAATGAGACCAATTATCCAGCATCACGGCCCAGGCCCCTTCACAGGGTGGGGGGGCTGCGTGAGCGTGCGTGTGTGTGTCTGTGCGCCTCGGTGAACGTTTAGACTGGGTTCGGGCTGTGGGGGGGGGGGGGGTCGAAGCCTAAGGGCATTGTGGGGGGGGGGGTGTCAGAGGGAGAGGGCGGGGTCAACACCACGACAAGGGGCAAGGTCCAAGCTAGAGCGACGGGGAACCCCACCCGCCTGGCCTGGAGCCCCTCTCACCCTGTACCCACCCCCTTGCTGAGGGGTGAGTCTGAGAGGGAGTGTTGGTGCACGCACACGCGAACAAGCATGCACGTACGCCCACAGACAGGCAGTGCACATGCACAAACATACACAGGACACAGACACACACATGCACACAGGCAGTCACACATACATGCACACAGGCAGAGTCACACACACACACACACACACACACACATACACATGGAGCCATACACAGAAACGCACATGCAAACACATGCTCACCCACACACATGTGCTCGCCCACACAGACACACATTCACAAACACGCACACTCAAGACAGTAGGGGTGGACACCGAGGCAGGGAGATTTGCACAGAGAGGGAGGGAAGGAGAGTGACCTATCCAACATGTGTCAGTGTAAACGTGCTGGTCGGTGACCCTGCTGGCAGTGGGGGCTTTACACCGAGACGTACAGTGTTACAACAGACTTGCTGCCGGGTGTCGGTGAGGATAACGCAGTGAGGATTGCACAGATCGTATTGACAAAGCCCAGTGCGATGTAAAGTCATCCTCGCCTGCGGAGAATTCAACGGCTCACCCCCCCCCACCCCCTGTAAATACCCGCACCAAGCTTCACAGCATTTTAACCCGTTATTTTTTATGTGTTGACTACGGATTGCAATCTTAGATACCAAACAATTTCATAGTGAATACGCTTTGAAAGACAATGTACGTTTTTTTTAATTTTTGAAACGTTGAGTTCTCGGAGTTGATCGCTGGTAATTCTGTAGAATTAGTTTTGAATTCATGGCAGGAACTCTCCCCTTGAGACTCATCCCCTCTTTCTCCCTCATCCCCTCTCTCCCTCATCCCCTCTCTCTCTCTCTCTCCCCTCATCCCCTTTCTCTCCCCCTCTCCCTCATTCCCTCTCGCCCATTTCTTTGCCTCCTCCCTCTCTCACTCTGTCTCACTCATCCCTTTAATCCTCTCGATCCCTCCAACCGTTTGTCTCTCCCCAGTTCCCAGCTACTCTCTCTGCTCCTCTCCACCTTCCCTTTCTCCATTCCCTCTTTCTCTTTTCCTTCTTTCCCCTCTTTTCCCTTGCCCTCTCACCCTTTCCCCTCTTCCCCTCACTTCATCTTCACACCTTCCCTCCTCTCCCCCCCCCCCCTCCCCCCCTTTGCCTCTCCCCTCACTCTCTCACCTCCACACCCTCACTCTTTCTCCCCCACCTCTGGATATCCCAGTCGCAGGGTGGGGGTGATGAGTGTGTGTGACAGGGAGTGGGTCTCTTGTCCCAGAGTAATGGATCAGGGGGATAGATCCTGTCCGTGCTGATCTGATCCGGACCGTTTCGCTGTTTTCATCCAAGATCCGGTTTAACTTTTAGCAGTTTGCAGGTTTTTTTTAGAAAGAAAAACAATATAAAAGATATGTATTTATGATACGGTATATTAATGTGTCATGTGCTTTCTTAGGTGACAGTCGAATTGTATTAGAACTTTGATCTTGTACTGTGTGAGTAAATAAAAAAAATAAAAAAAAACAATAAATGTTTACAGTTTTCACTGAAACCCTTAGACTACAGTCATTTCTTGCTTTACCTCATTCACAGGTAGTGATTTTACACCAACTCAATGGGGCGGGACTGAGGAAGGGTAGGGAAGGTGGGGGGTACTGAGGAAGGGGGGAAGACGGTACTGAGGGTGGGGGATACTGAGGAGGGGGGGGGGAGGCGGTACTGAGGAAGGGGAGCAGTGAGGGAGGGATAGTACTTCTGTGGAGTCTCGCTGTGCCTGGAACACACAGCTGCGTTTGCCCTTCCTCCAGAGCCTGAATTATCTTCATTGTGCCTCACTCAACTCATGACTTTTACTCTCTATTCTCTCATCTTTGGGCTATTTGCGGCGGACACCTCCCACCCTGTCATTGGTCCAAGCTCCATGCCAGTGGCCCATTGACCTCCCCTGCCGGGCGTTGGCCTGTTCCCTGGTCGCACTACGGCCACCTCCAGCTGGATCGCTCTCCCAGCCAACACCGGAGGTCAGAGGCCCAGCACGACTCCATCCCCGGCCCTCCCCAACCCAGCGCCCCCTCAACAACTCTCACAGCCGTGGAAACTACCAACTATGCAGCTCAAAAACAGACCCCTCAGCCCACAATGTCCGTGCCGAACATGATGCTAAGTTCAACTAACTTCCCCTGCCTGCATGTGATCCATATCCCTCTATTCTTTGCATATCCAAAAGCCTATTAAACACCACTCGTATCATATCTGCCTCCACCACCACCACCACCCCCCGGCAGCACATTCCAGGTACTCACCGCCCTCTGTGTGAAAAGAAAAACCACGCCTTGCACATCTCCTTTAAACGTTGTCCCTCTCACTTCAAACCTATGCCCTCCAGGCTTTGACATTTCTACCCTGAGCGAAAGGGTTCTAACTGTCTGCCCTATCTTCATAAGGGGTTGGAACATTTCTTAAGGGGTTGGAAAAATTCTTAAGGGGTTGGACAGGCTAGATGCAGGAAGATCGTTCCCGATGTTGGGGAAGTCCAGGACAAGGGGTCACAGTTTAAGGATAAGGGGGAAATCCTTTAGGACCGAGATGAGAAAAACATTTTTCACACAGAGAGTGGTGAATCTCTGGAATTCTCTGCCCCAGAAGGTAGTTGAGGTCAGTTCATTGGCTATATTTAAGAGGGAGTTAGATGTGGCCCTTGTGGCTAAAGGGATCAGGGGGTATGGAGAGAAGGCAGGTACAGGATACTGAGTTGGATGATCAGCCATGATCATATTGAATGGTGCAGGCTCGAAGGGCCGAATGGCCTATTCCTGCACCTATTTTCTATGTCTATAATAATAATAATAATAAATTTTATTTATGGGTGCCTTTCAAGAGTCTCAAGGACACCTTGGACATAGGTGTCTATGTCTCTACACCTCTCATAATTTAATATACTTCTATCAGGTCTCTCCTCAACCTCCAGCACCAGAAAACAATCCAAGTTTGTCCAACCTCTCCTTATAGCTATTGCCCTCTAATGCATGGCATCTTTCTGGTAAACCTCCTCTGCGCCCTCTCCAAAACCTCCCCATCCTTCCTGAAATGTTGTGACCAAAACTGTGCGCAATACTCCAAATGCAGTCTAACCTATAAAGTCCTACAGTGCTCTCCATAATGTTTGGGACAAAGGCCCATCATTTATTTGCATCTATACTCCAAAATTTGAGATTTGTAATAGAAAAAAAATCACATGTGGTTAAAGTGCACATTGTCAGATTTTATTAAAGGCCATTTTTATACATTTTGGTTTCACCATGTAGAAATTACAGCTGTGTTTATACATAGTCCCCCCCCATTTCAAGGCACCATAATGTTTGGGACAAATGGCTCACAGGAGTTTGTAATTGCACAGGTGTGTTTAATTGCCTCCTTAATGCAGGTATAAGAGAGCTCTCAGCACCTAGTCTTTCCTCCAGTCTTTCCATCACCTTTGGAAACTTTTATTGCTGTTTATCAACATGCGGACCAAAGTTGTGCCAATGAAAGTCAAAGAAGCCATGAGAATGAGAAACAATAATAAAATTGTTAGAGACATCTTAGGCTTACCAAAACCAACTGTTTGGAACATCATTAAGAAGAAAGAGAGCACTGGTGAGCTTACTAATCACAAAGGGACTGGCAGGCCAAGGAAGACCTCCACAGCTGATGACTGAAGAATTCTCTCCATAATAAAGAAAAATCCCCAAACACCTGTCCGACAGATCAGAAACACTCTTCAGGAGTCAGGTGTGGATTTGTCAATGACCACTGTCTGCAGAAGACTTCATGAACAGAAATACAGAGGCTACACTGCAAGATGCAAACCACTGGTTAGCTGTAAAAATAGGATGCCCAAGTTACAGTTTGCCAAGAAGTACTTAAAAGAGCAACCACAGTTCTGGAAAAAGGTCTTGTGGACAGATGAGACGAAGAGTGATGGCAAGAGCCAAGTATGGAGGAGAGAAGGAACTGCCCAAGATCCAAAGCATACCACCTCATCTGTGAAACACGGTCGTGAGGGTGTTATGGCCTGGGCATGTATGGCTGCTGAAGGTACTGGCTCACTTATCTTCATTGATGATACAACTGCTGATGGTAGTAGCATAATGAATTCTGAAGTGTATAGACACATCCTATCTGCTCAAGTTAAAACAAATGCCTCAAAACTCATTGGCCGGCGGTTCATTTTACAGCGAAATGGAAACAGGTGAATTTATTATGGGGAACAAGGAAATGGCAGACGAGTTGAACAGGTACTTTGTGTCCGTCTTCACTAAGGAGGACACAATCTCCCTGGTGTACTAGTGGCCAGAGGATCTAGGGTGATGGAGGAACTGAAGGAAATTCACATTAGGCAGGAAATGGTGTTGGGTAGACTGATGGGACTGAAGGCTGATAAATCCCCAGGGCCTGGTGGTCTGCATCTCAGGGTACTTAAGGAAGTGGCTTTAGAAATCGTGGACGCGTTCTATAAATTCAGGATCAATTCCTGTGGATTGGAGGGTAGCTAATGTTATCCCACTTTTTAAGAAAGGCGAGAGAGAGAAATCAGGGAATTATAGAACAGTTAGCCTGACATCGGTGGTGGGAAAGATGCTGGAGTCAATTATAAAAAATGAAATTTGGATAGCAGTAGCAGGATCGGTCTGAGTCAACATGGATTTACGAAGGGGAAATCATACTTGACTAATCTTCTGGAATTATTTGAGAATGTAACTCGGAAAATGGACAAGGGAGAGCCAGTGGATGTAGTGTACCTGGACTTTCAGAAAACATTCGATAAGGTCCCACATAGGAGATTAGTGGGCAAAATTTGAACACATGGTATTGGGGGTGGAGTACTGACATGGATAGAAAATTGGTTGGCAGACAGGAAACAAAGAGTAGGGATTAACGGGTCCCTTTCAGAATGGCAGGCAGTGACTAGTGAGGTACCGCAAGGCTCGGTGCTGGGACCGCAGCTGTTTACAATATACATTAATGATTTAGATGAAGAGATTAAAAGTAACATTAGCAAATTTGCAGATGACACAAAGCTGGGTGGCAGTGTGAACTGTGAGGAGGATGCTATGGGGGTGCAGGGTGACTTGGACAGGTTGGGTGTGTGGGTGAGGAGGATGCTATGAGGGTGCAGGGTGACTTGGACAGGTTGGGTGAGTGGGCAGATGCATGGCAGATGCCTTGGCGCGCTTTTTAAATCTTCTTTACTTCTGACTCACCAACTTCCAGCCAATCTTAGCTCTCGCTGCTTCTAGCTGTTCCTTCTCTCCTACCTTCTTGGCCCGATCTGAACCCAAATGAGCATGCGTTTTATATGCTGAAGAGAAAACTGAAGGGGGCTAGCCCCCAAAACAAGCATAAACTAAAGATGGCTGCAATACGGGCCTGGCAGAGCATCACCAGAGAAGACACCCAGCAACTGGTGATGTCCATGAATCGCAGACTTCAAGCAGTCATTGCATGCAAAGGATATGCAACAAAATACTAAACATGACTACTTTCACTGACATGACATTGCTGTGTCCCAAACATTATGGTGCCCTGAAATGGGGCGACTATGTATAAACACTGCTGTAATTTCTACATGGTGAAACCAAAATGTATAAAAATTGCCTTTATTAAAATCTGACAATGTTCAGTTTAACAACGTAATTTTTTTTCTATTACAAATCTCAAATTGTGGAGTACAGAGGCAAATAAATAAATGATGGGTCTTTGTCCCAAACATCATGGAGGGCACTGTATAAAGCTGCATGTGATTTCCTGACCGTTCAATGCCCCAACCAATGAAGGCAAGCGTACCGTACGCCTTATTTACCACTCGATCTACTTGTGTTGTCACTTTCAGGGAGTGATGGACTTGGGCGCCAGGACCCATCTTCAGACCCTCCCCACCCAAAACATTGCCTATCCATGTTCTCCACAGATGAGATGACCCACTGAGTTACTCCATCACTTTGTGTCCTTTTTTTGGTCTGAAGAAGGTTCCTGACCCGAAACATGGCCCATCCATGTTCTCCAGAGATGCTACCTGACTCGCTGAGTTTCTCCAGCACTTTGTACCTTCTTTGGTAAACCAGCATCTGCCATTCCTTATGTCTCTCTCTTGAAAATGATTTAGTTCAATCGGAAACCAGGGTCTCATCTCTGAACAGGTCATGGGGTTAGAAGGTGAAAGCTGGTTGCAAGAGACTGGGAAACCACTTTAATAGCAACTTCCATGAAAAGGGAAAAGGCTGAGCATCAGGAGAATGATTTGTGGATTACAACAAGTTCATAGCCCTCTGAACAGCTACATCCCAATGGGGAAAAGTGGCCCAACTGTGGGCAACAGCTATAGATAGCTTTAGGTCACAGCACTAGTGTGCAATGTTGCCAAAAAGATCAGTAAACCCAGGGATTGGGAAAAGAGAGTTGGCTCATGGAGACATGCACAGTGAGTCCGGGGAAAGTCAACATGATATCATGAGAAAGTTGATCTCAAAGAAACATGGTGAAGAATCTTCCACAGATTCCTCCAAAAGGAACGCTAGCAAAGTGTACGTGCGCTCTCCACTGACTGAGTACATCGGCGAATACGGAAATGGCAGGGGAATTAAACACATAGTTTGCGTTCTCTACAGAAGAATGTACAGAAAACATCTCAGAACAAGTCCAGGGTGGGTGGTGAACTGAGAGAAATGGACACGGATATGACAATGGTACAAAGACAGAATAGATTTAGATGGGATATGGACCAAACGCTGGCAGGTGGGACCAGTGTAGATGGGGCATGTTGGCCGGTGTGGGCAAGTTGGGCGAAGGCCCCATTTCCGTGCCCTGTGACATATGACAATTCAACACAAAAAGGACACAAAGTGCTGGAGTAACTCCGCGGGTCAGGCAGCATCTCTGGAAACATGGACAGGTGACTTTTCAGATCGGGTCAGGTCCTGTGCTGCAACCACCTGAGTTACTCCAGCACTTTGTGTCTGTGGTATAAACCAGCATCTGCAAGTCTTTATTTCTACACTTGGCTTTCGGTGTTCTGGCGAAGACCTTTGGCTCCCCCTGCTGTTCAAAGTGTTTAAGTGTCAGTTTGTTCTTCATATTTTGCTTGGGCAGATTACAGCCCAATAGTATGCACATTAAATTTTAGGTAACTAACCTGCAAACAACCCCACCCTGTCCCCAGAATTCTCCTCCTCTCTTCTTTTTTCCACACCTGAACCCACACCCATTTCCTTCCCCCCCCCCCCCCCCCCCCCCCTACACCCATCCCCTGGCTTCACATGTCTCAACTCCTCTATCCTTATCTCAACACTTTTTTTTGTCTTTTCATCTCTGGCCTTTGTCCACCCATCTGCCAATCATCCTCCTCAGTTGCATCAACATATCACTTGCCCGGCTTTCTCCTGCCCCCTATGCTCTTCCAGCTTCCCCCATCCCCATTACAATGAGTCTGAAGAAGGGTTCCAACCCAAAATGTCACCTAGCCACGTTCTCCAGAGATGCTGCCTGACCTGCTGATTTACTCCAGCTCATTGTGTCTATTTTGGTACACAGGACTCTGCAGTGTAGAGCTGTTGCCTCACAGCGCCAGAGACCCAGGTTCACTCCTGACCTCTGGTGCTGTCTGTGTGGACTTTGCAATGTTCTCCCCGTGACTGTGTGGGTTTCCTCCTGATGCTCCGGTTTCTACCCACGCCCCAAACACGTGCGGGTTTGTAGGCCCTCTGTAAATTAACCCCCTAGTGTGTAGGGCAATTCTGTTATCTGGAGGTGATGATTGGGGAAGACAAAAGGGTGCAGTTGGTGGAATCTAAGAAGAATGGAGAAATAGAGTTGTACAGAGTGGAAATAGGCCCTTTGGCCCAACTTGTCCACATCGACCAACATGCTTCATCTGCAATGCACTAGTCCCACCTGCCTGCATTTGGCCCATATCCCTCTAAACCTGTGCTATTCATGTACCTGTCTAAATGTTTCTGAAACGTTGTGATAGTCCCTGCCTAAACTAACTCCTCCGGCAGCTTGTTCTATATGCCCACCACCCTTTGTGTATATTTAAAAAAAGTTACCCCTCAGGATCCTATTAAATCTTTGCCCCCTCACCTTAAACCTCTGTCCTCTTGTTCTCGATTCCCCTACTCTGTGCAACAGACTCAGTGTGCGTTTACCCGATCTATTCCTCTCGTGATTTTGGGGAATGAATGTGGGAACCAGAGGGAGGGTGATGAGATCTGTCAGCACTTTTGCACAGAGCATGCACATTCACTATTGAATCTAGGATAATGACTAATTATCACTTCCCTAAATTAACATCCACTGACGTGCATTTATTTGGTCCCAGCAACTTCCTCCTCCTCCCCCTCCATCCCCTTGCCAAACCGTGCCTCTCCTACTACACTGCCAATGGGAAGTGGACACGAGCTGTGTGATTAGTTTGAACTTTGAATGGAGTCCAACTCAATGTGGAACTTCCCCATAGCACAGAAAGGGTGCAGGGAAGGAACAAAGTTCTCCCAGTGACAGAATCGCACATCCTTTCAACATTTAACTTCAATTCCTTCCTCTGGCTTCACAACTTGCACATTTACTTTAGACTTTACAGATACAGTGGGAAAGGGCTTTTGGCCCATCGAGTCCATGCCGACCAGTGATCACCGCAAACACTAGCACTATCCTGCACACTTGGGACAATTTTACTGAAGCCAATTAACCTGCATGTCTTTGGAGTGTAGGTTTGGAGGCATAAACAGCTCCACAAGACATCAAATTCAGGGACGGGTAGGGTGGAAAGGTTTAAGTTTATTATTGTCACATGTACCGAGGTACATCAAAAGCTTTGTTTTGCATGCTATCCAATCAGATCAGATAATACCATACATAAATACAGTCATGTCAAACTCAAGTACAATAGGTAGAGCAAAGGGTAAGATACAGAGTGCAGAATATAGTTCTCTGCAATGTCGTGCACCAGTTCCACAGACAAAGTCCAATGTCCTGTGAAAGTGGGGATGTTCAGAACAGAGGACATAATTATGAGTCGCATAGTCACACAGCACAGAAATGGGCCCTTGCCCATGTCGCCCAAATACGCCATCTACACTCGTCCCATCTGCCCACGTTTGGCCCATAAGGTAGTGGAGGCCGATTCTCTGGATGCTTTCAAGAGAGTGTTAGATAGAACTCTTAAAGATAGCGGAGTCAAGGGATATGGGGAGAAGGCAAGAACGGTTTACTGATTGTGGACGATCAGCCAATAATCACAGTGAATGGCGGTGCTGGCTCAAAGGGCCGAATGGCATACTTCTGTCATTGTCATACTCCTTGTCAAATGCCTCTAAACCTTAGACACAAAGTGCTGGCTTAACTCAGCGGGTCAGGCAGCATCTGTGTAGAACATGGATAGGTGACCCTTCCTCAGACTGGGGGAGGGGAAAACTAGAGGCAAGATTTTGTTTTTAATTTTGGGTTTTTGCTTCCAGTTCCTCCCCCCACTGAATCACTGAAGAAGGTTCTTGACCCGAATCATCACCAGTGTTGGCCCCCATTCACTTTAGGAGGGGGGTACGTCAGGGATGTCCTGTGTCATGCCAGCTGTATTCCATCTGTGAAGAGCCTTTCCTGTGCCGTCTCCGGAGGCGGTTGGCAGGCCTGGCTTTACCGGGGCCGGGGGCGGAGGTGGTTCTCTCAGCCTACGCCGATGATGTCCTTCTCATGTTCACCGACCCTGTTGACCTGCGGAGGATGCGTGAGTGCCAGCAGGTTTTCTCGGCTGCATCCTCCGCCAGGATCAACTGGGGGAAGTGTTTTGGTCTCTTGGTGGGTTAGTGGGAGGTGGATTCCCTGCTGGAGGAGATGACGGCTTATACGTGGAGCACCACACACCTCCTCTACCTGGGGGTCTACCCGAGTCCCACTGAGGGGGCTTGGCCGGCGAACTGGCAGGAGCCAGAGGCGAATGTCGTCACCCGGCTGGGGCGTTGGTCAGGCCTCCTTGGCGTGCTCTCTTACCGGGGGAGAGCATTGGTCATAAACCAGCTGGTGGCCTCTATGTTGGGGTACCGGCTGCCCACTCTGGTCCCGCCTTCTTTATTTGTCACCATGATCCAGAGGAGGTTGGTGAACTACTTCTGGGGAGAGAGGAATCATTGGGTCTATGCTGGGGTTCTGAGTCTCCCGTTGGAGGAGGGCGGTCAGTCGCTGGTTTGCGTCCGTACCCAGGTGACGGCTCTCGGTCTCAGGACTCTGCGGAGGTATACGTATTCCGAAAGTCCTCCTAGATGGCACGCGCTGGCGACGTACTTTTTCCGCGAGGGTCGCTGCCTCCAGGAGGGCACACAGGGTCCCTTCCTGAGAGCCGGCCCCAGGCAACATGATCCTCCTTTCCGAGATGCCCAGCGTGCCGTTCCGTGACGCTGAGAGGCGGGTACTGTACAGGCTGCTCCTGCACACTCTGCACTTCCTCGCCCTTGTCTTCCGTCCAGACACGCCCTGGCGGTCCATGTTACCATCTGACGGTGGGAGTGGTCCCTGGTGGAGGTCTCTCTATAGGTGAGTCCTCCCCCTTTACATCGGGGACCTGGGGTGGGGAGTGTTGCACATGGCTGTGGCCTGTAACAGATACTTGAGCCGGTTCACAGACTCGCCAGCCGCCTGTCACTTCTGCGGCGAGGAAGAGACTGTGTTTGATGTGTACGTGCAGTGTGAGAGGTTGCAGCCCCTGTTCAACTATCTGAAGGGGCTGCTCCTCAAGTATTGGCTACATTTTAAAGTCCCACATGGACTTTGTGTAAATTGGCAACAGAGGCAGTCATACTCTAAGCCCCGCCCCCCAGTGACGTGTAAACCGGACGTGACGCGTGGGAGGGGCGGACCCTGGCAACTGTTTCCGGCCGGCGCAGGGTGAAGGCCGCGAAGCCTCGGCCTCGAGTTGTTGACCGTTCCCGGCGCCCGAGCCCGTGCCCAGAGGCAGTAGAGACGCGTGGCCGTGCGGCCTGCGTCAGGCCCCGGTCCCAGAGCCCCGGACTGAGTCCCAGGCTCCAGGGCCAAGGCATATATATATATCCCCAGGCCCCGGCCTTGCCGGATGGCTGCGGCCCCGGAAGGGCCGGCGGTGCAGGCCTGGTCCCGGGTGGCGGTGGTGGGTCCCCGGGCGCTGCGGGACGCGCTGGCGGTGTTGGCTCCCGAGTGCCGGGGCGACTCGCAGCGGCAGCTGATGAACATGGTGCAGGGGCTGCGTGACGAGGGCTGCCTGCCCACGGTGCTCCGCAGCCAGGACGTGTACGGCTACACGTCCAGCACATGCCAGGTGCCGCCGGCCTGCAGCGCCCACACCCGGCCCGAGCCCCGGCCCCGACACCAGAAACCGCCGGCCGACGCCAAGCTCCCACATCGGCGAGGCTGGCTCCGGCCCCCGGCCCCGGGGGTCAGGCTGCGAGCCGTGCCGTGCCGGGACACCCGGCAGCACCGCTACCCCGAGCGCAGGACCGGGGCCCGCAGACCGAATCAGCAGGAGGCCGGATCCCGGGAGTTGAACCCGGAGGAAGAGGAGGAGGAGACGGCCCGGAGGCTGCAGCTACTCCGCTCCAAGGTCATCAAGGTGGACGAGCCGTCGTCGGACGAGGAGGTGCGCAGGAAGGCCCAGAGGATCCTGAGAGTCAACCTGTCGCCCGTGGTGGAGATCAAGCCCATCGCCTACCCAACATAGCCCCCGGCTCGGCGCCACGACCTCGCCGCCACTCAGCACGCACCGGCCCTGCCTTTGAGCTGCCATCTCTGGGACGGCAACATCTGGGCCCGCTCCTCGGTAGGGGCAGGAGCCTATACCTACCACATCTGGAAAGACCTGTCATCGGGGC
This sequence comes from Amblyraja radiata, assembly GCF_010909765.2. Taxonomy (NCBI): domain Eukaryota; kingdom Metazoa; phylum Chordata; class Chondrichthyes; order Rajiformes; family Rajidae; genus Amblyraja; species Amblyraja radiata. The sequence goes on from NC_045973.1 coordinate 26,417,423, forward strand.
AATGACTCAGGACCTGCAACATCTGGAAACGAATGACTTGGGATGTGGAACATCTGGAAAGGGGCGTCGGTGGGGTAACATCTCTGTACCTGCAACATCTGGGGCCACATTTTGGGGGCAGTGATTTGGGCCTGGAACATCTGGAGACTTGTGTCAGTGGGGCAAGGACAAGACCAGCAACATCTGGACATGTGCACCAATGGGACATGGAACATCTGGATATGTGCACCAATGGGTAACAGCAGAACATGCAGCATCTGAAAACAGGCACCAGTTAGACAATGACTTAGGGTGTGCAACATCTGCATACAGAGGGCCGTTGAGCAATGATTCCGGCTTTGGAACATCTGGATACGTGCACCAGTGGATGACAATTAAGCACCTGCGACATCTGGAATTGGGCATCAGTGGGACACAATCAGATGTCATTGGTTCACGTGGCCGTACGTCTACGTGCGTTCCCCGTCTCACTCTGCCCCCAGTTAGTGCTGCTCCCTACTTTGCCAGGTGGGGAACCTCTGCCCCGTCGAGCTAGTGAGATTGTGGTCTGCCAGCCACTCTACTCCTTGCCCTGAAGGATTCTGCAGTTTACATTTCTGGTGCTTCATAGAAAGTGGACAGGGTTTCAGGGGCAGCAGAGACATCACAAGTGACAAAACCCTTGCCTACGTCTACAGGGCTAAAGGGCCTCCAACTGTGTAGGTATATTCATACCCGGCCTCGGGATATGAGCCACCATTTGGAGCCGGTAGCTGGCTTATAAGGGGGTCTCAGGGTCATCTTAAATAAACCTCCAGCAATATGGTGGATTCAATCCTCGGATTTAAAGTGGATCTTGCTTTAAACGGGGAAGACCGTTCCAGTGCTTTGAGTGCTGTCATGACTCCACTCTGCTTGGGGGGGGGGGGGGGGGGGGGGAGCCACATTAACCGTGAAGGCAAATTTCACCAAGAGAAATCGCTGACCTTCCCTCGTTCCCAGTTTTGCAACGAGGGGGAGAAGCCTTGAGATGAGCCTTTGCTTCCCAGCGAGTGCAATATAAAACATGAGGTGGTACTGGGTAGTTTAGTTTCGTCCCCGGTCTCCCCGAGAGTCTCCATTCCCCCGTGGACTGTGTGATGATCACATCAGAGCAGAGTGGCTGTGAGCATTCCTCGTAGACGTGTACAGGCTAGTACCTCTGTTGCTTCCAACACATCTCCTTTCACCTCTTCCCTAGGACAAGTTTACATTGAGTACCCTTGGGGCTCGGTAGTTTGTGACTCTTTGGGAATGATTGTTTGCTGTGCTGTGGCTCTACCTGGCAGAGTCACGTCAAGCTCTGGGGGGCAGGAATCACCGGATGGACTGGAGATGAGTTTACTGTCCAACCTGCCGTCTGTGAAGCCTTCGTGTGGGTCTCTGTCTGGGGAAGAGTAGAGGGAAAACATCCCTCTGTCACTATAACTGTCCAGGCAAGCTGTGATCACTGCCGCCCTGGGAGGAGTTCTGGTTTTGCAGGACGGGATAGGGGTAACGATTATTTTTGGGGTTGAGGAGGGAGGACTGCAGGGGACGTTAGATGAGCATTGGATAGATCCATCCCGTAGCGAGTGGCTGGATTACGGACCCTGCCACAAGTGGGCACAGATTGCGTGCCGCCGGGAGGCTGCTGCAGTCAGTACGTGTGGCCTTCCAGTTAGGGTGGGCTGAGCGGAGGGGCAACTGTCTGGCTCATCCTCAGGGCTCCTGTACCTCGGTTCCAGCCCGTGATACGTGGTGTGCCTGCCAGTCCCTAACGTGAAACAGCCGCCAGATTACACCAGGCAGCCCATTGCTCGCCGCTGGCACACTGCATTGTCCTATCCAAGCAGCCCTGCATTGTCAGCCATGTCCACTTCCTCCCCTAACAACCTTAGTCCTCGACACTCTCACTGAATAACAACAGTGGCCACGTGCTCAGGTGAAAGAGGCAGCTTCCAGACAAATACCAAAGAACCCGTGGGCTGGTATAGAACCGTAGGACAGCACAGCCACAGGCCCTTCAGCCCATAATGTCTGTGCCGAACACGATGCCAAGACCAACTTGTCTGTCTGCACGTGATCCATTGCCTGCATATCCATGTGCCTGTCCAAAAGTCTCCTGAACTCCATTGTTGTTTATGCTTTCACCACCACCCCTGGCAACACATTCCAGGTACCTACCACCCTCTATATAAAAAAAACACTTGCTCTGCACATCTCCTATGAAACCGGCCCCTCTCACCTTATGGTTATGCCCGCTAGTATTTGATATTTCCATCCTGGGAAAAAGGTTCTGAATGTCTAACCTTCAGATAATGGCCGAGCCTTCAAATGCTTTCAGATTCTGAGAATCTAATCTGGGCTACCTTTAATCGCAGAAGTGTTCTTATGCCTTAGAACAGTATTTTAACCTAGTTATATAAAGCCAGCTAAAACATTCACATATTCCTGATGAAATAAGGAACAGAAACATAGATAACCAGATAACCTTGCCCGCCCTTTTTGATCCGGATTTGGGCAGGTACCCCAGGCTGTGGTCGAGGCAGCCCAGTGTTTTGTTGAAACAATGTACTGCAGATGCTGATTTACCAATAAAAGACACAATGTGCTGGAGGAACTTGGCAGATCCGGCAGCATCTGGAAAATGTGGAAAGGTGATGTTTCATGGGTCTGAAGTAGGGTCCCGATCTGAAACGTCGCCCATCTATATTCTCTAGAGATGCTGCCTGGTCCGTTGAGTTACTCCAGCACTTGGTGTCTGTCCAGTCTGGTGCTTTGTCGTAAGCAGTGACCGTGAGGCTGACAGGATTATTTGCAAAAGGCCGTCAGGTCGAAGGGTCTGCTTCAGAGAGGTAAGCTACCATCACGGACCCGACTACATCTCCAGCCTCACCACCCTCCACCCCCCAAGCACAGGTCTCCTCAACCCCTCTCCTATGTCCTTTCAACAAGATGTCCAAACCGTTAAACCCGCTGCTGTTCACCTTCCAGTGTGGGGGGAGAACGGGCTGGTGTGGAGGAGGAACAAATAGCCGAGTGAGTTTGTGTCAGATTACTTAGAATGTGGAGACTGACTCCCTGTCATTTGCAGGGGCACAAGGTACTGCAGATGATTCTTTACCAAAAAAAACGCACAAAGTGCTGGAGTAACTCATTGGGTCAGGCAGCATCTCTGGAGAACATGGATAGGCGATGATTTGGATCAATCTGAAGCAGGGCCCCGACCTGCAACATCACCTATCCATTTCCTCCAGAGATGTTGCCTGACCCAATGAGTTACTCCAGCACTTTGCATCTTATTTTCCCCTTATCATTCACGCTTTGTTGACTTGTTACCCGACACATAGTCGTACAGCTCAGAAACAGGCCTTTCGGACCATTTTATCCATGCTAACCAAGATGCCCCATCTAAGCTATACCTGCATTTGGCCCAAATATTTCTAAATCTTTCCGAACAATGTACCTAACCAAATGTCTTCTAAATGCACCTGCCTCAACTACCTCCTCCAACAGCTTTTTCCATATCATTGGTGTGTGTTGGTGTTGGCCAAGTGTAGGGAACGGTTAGGGAGCCAGATCCTTTCATGAGCATTTCCCCTGGGTATATATTTTACATGATCGGTGAGTGGAATGTTTGATTGATTGAAAGATATAGCATGGGAATACACCGTCCAGCCCACCGAGTCCACGCTGACCATCCATCATCCGTTCACACTAGTTCTATATTATCCCACTTTTTCAGCCACTCCTTACACACTAGGGGCAATTTACAGAGGGCCAATTAACGTACAAACCCGCATGTCTTTGGGATGTTGCATGTGCAAACACCACACACACAAACAGCACCCAAGGTCTGGATCGAACCCGGGTCTTAGTTTAGTTTAGAGATACAGTGTGGAAACAGGTTCCTTAGCTTAATGAGTCCATGCTGACCAGCGATCACCTATACACTAGTTCTATCCTACACACTCGGGACAATTTACAGAGGCCAATTAACCTACAAACACGCAAGTCTTTGGAGTGTGGGGGGAAACCCATGTGGTCACAGGGAGAACATACAAACTCCGTACAGACAGCACCCATAGTCAGGATTGAATCCAGATCTCTGGTGCTGTGAGGCAGCAGTGCTACCTGCTGCGCCATTGCAATACCCTCCCTAAATTCTACTGCCCTCTTTCTTCCTCATTCCCCTCTAATATGCTGCTTTATAACCTACCTCTGACTGAGCTGTAGTTCATCCTAGTGACTGTTTCATTGTTCAAGCTCACTCACATTCCTGCTAAGATCTGCTTCTGTTTGTCACAGGCAGTGGAAGTAAATGCAAAGTATGTGACCTGACGCCCCACGAAACACGAGGCAGAGAGGAACAGAGCAGGAATTAGTGAGTTTAAATAGATTTACAATGCAGTGTTATAAATGATGAATGCAGTGCTTGGAGTGACTTTAGCTCAGAGTGCACTTCCTTTCAACAGCACTTTGTTGGTATGGTTTGACATGCCTGGTGTTGATTGCAACGCAGGCGGCCTCTCTTGGCAAAGGTCCCGATTTGATGCACGATATATAGAAAGCAGTATTGGAGGCGCAAGGAACTGCAGATGCTGGAGTCTTGAGCAAAATGCACAGTGCTGGAGGAACTCAGCGGGTCAGGCAGCCTCTGTGGAGGGAGTTTCATTAGGTTGTGATGCAAAGCTCCTGATCAGCCTGAAGAAGGGTCCCAACCCGAAATGTTGCCTGTCCATTTCCTCCCCAGCCGAGTTCCTCCAGTGCTTTGTGTTTTGCCCAAGGCTTATTGTGGGGGTTATATTTAGCTGGAATGTCTGCGTGGCACTCTGTACTGGAGTCGGTAGCCGTTTAATGTGGCACCGTGCCTGAGTGTCAGTGGTGTCCCCCCTCCCCCCCCCCCCCCCCGCTGGTGTGTGTGTGTGTTCAGGCTCAGCGCTGGAATGACTTCAACGTAATGCGGCAAGTCTCCGTGGCGGGTGGAACCTGTCACCACAGTATCATGGACACTAACGTCCCTGAAACCAACGGCCATTCCTGGTTTCAAGGTTTTCAACAGTGTCTTCCCATCCATCGTTGAACGTTTCAGCAACTTAATTCGTTAAAGTCAAAGTCGGTAATCGTGCCAATGGTTCAACGCGCAAAAATATGGATGAGGCAGTCCCCGGACATCAGTTCTTACCTGGTTGCCCCTTGAACACAAACTCTGAACGTTTAAATGTGTTAATGAAACTGAACAGGAATTATATTTGTTGCATCGCCGAGCATTTTAATGTCTGTAGCTGTCTGACTGTTGTATCTGTCACTTTATTAATCAAGACTAGCGGTTTAAGGAATTTAATAATTATTTGTGCTTTTACAGTCGACAATTCAGCTGCATTTTGAACAAAATCACTGTGAATTATGAAATAACTGCCGGCAAATTGGATGAGTGTTTTTAAAAAGAAAATCTGTGCCAATATTTTGAATGTTTTTTGCATTGTCTCTTTATCACGGAATTTGGGTGTTTCGAAGGTTAGCACTGGGTTTTAAGTTGAGGGCCAGTGTGTGAGTGAACATGGGGCGTGGAGCTTCATTTAATCCCAGGAGTAGCAGGGAGGCTTGACTGGGGAGAGGCTGGTTCCAGCTGTCAGACAGGTGAGCACCACAGGTAGACACGGTACAGGTTCAATCCCACCCTACCCCCCTCCACGGCAGGGCACGGGTAGCGGGGATTGAAACCCCCAGGAGTGACATTGGTTGGTTTACTGAAGGGACGATTATCCCGAGCACAGTTTTACACGTTATCCAGAAAGATCAGATAACATTGTACACAAATACAATCAAGGGAAACTCAAGTACAATAAATAGAGCAAAGGGGAAGATGCAGAGTGCAGAATATAGTTCCCAGCATTGTAATATGTCAGTTCCTTAAACTATAGTTCTCAGCATTGTAGTGCACCAGTTATATGGAGATAGATGATGGGCTAATGGATCCAGGATGGAGGGGTAAGGTAATCCACCCCCTGCCGCCTCCCCACCTTGTGTTCCTTTCTAACTCCCATCTGCCTAACCAGGCTCTCCCTCCCCTTATTCACCTTATCCATCCATCCTTCCCTCATTACTAAAACTCATTTCTCCTCCCACTTGGTTACACCTGCCCATCATTCACCCATCACCAGCCCCCACCTCTCCCCTCCCTCTCACTTCTGTATACTGCTTACCTTCCCTCTACACTCTCACTCCTGAAGCAAGATCCCAAAATGTCCACCATCGTTTGCCTCCACAGATGCTGCCTGACCGACTGAGTTCTGCAGTAGTTTGTTGATTTGTGTTATTGCCCCTGGGTGTCTGTTTTATATGCCTCCATGACAGAGGCAGGGTTAGAAAGATGTACTGGACATTGATGGAATGACGTTTTTTAACTGTCCCCTGAGGATAATGTGCTGACAAAGTTGCCTAGACAGGTTAGTCCCACTTACCTAATCCGGGCCCATCTCCATCCATACTCTCCTATCCACTTTCCTGTCCAAATGTATTTTAAATGTTGTTACAGTATCTCCCTCAACCACCTCCTCTGGCAGCTTGTTCCATAAACCCATCACCCTCTGAAAAAGTTGCCCCTCGGTTCCCTTCTAAATCTCTCCCTCCTCACATTAAACCTGTGCCCTTTAAGCTCTACCTTGGGGGGGGGGGGGGGGGAGATAAAGACTGTGACCATCCCTTATCTATGCTCCTCAATGTTATAATCCTCTATAAGGTGACCCCTCAGTTTCCCTATGATCCACAGGATACATGTCCAAGCCTAACTAGCCTCCTTGTAACTTCCAGTAACATCCTCAAATCTTTTTTGCACCTTCTATAGTTTAATATCCTTCCCATAGCAGTATGATCAGAACTGTACACTCTTCTGAAGAAGGGTCTCGACCTGAAACTACACCCATCTTTTTTTCTCCAGAGATGCTGCCTGACCTGCTGAGTTACTCCAGCACTTTGTGTCTTCAGTGCATTCAGAAAGTATTCAGACCCCTTCACTTTTTCCACATTTTGTTACGTTACAGCCTTATTCTAAAATGGATTCAATTTTTTTTTAAATTATAAATCTACACACAAAATCCCATAATATAAAGTGAAAACAGGTGTTTAGAAATTTTTGCAAAGTTATTAAAAATAAATAACTGAAATATCACATTTACATAAGTATTCAGACCCTTCACTCAGTACTTTGTTGAGGCACCTTTGGCAGCGATTACAGCCTCAAGTCTTCTTGGGTATGACGCTACAAGCTTGGCTCACCTGTATTTGGGTGATTTCTCCCATTCTTCTCTGCAGATCCTCTCAAGCTCTGTCAGGTTGGATGGGGAGCGTCGATGCACAGCTAATTTCAGGTCCCTCCAGAGATAATCGATTGGGTTCAAGTCCGGGCTTTGGCTGGGCCACTCAAGGGCATTCACAGACTTGTCACAAAGCCACTTCTGCATTGTCTTGGCTGTGTGCTTAGGGTCGTTGTCCTGTTGGAAGGTGAACCTCTGCCCCAGTCTGAGGTCCAGAACACTCTGGAGCAGGTTTTCATCAAGGATCTCTCTGTACTTTGCTCTGTTCATCTTTCCCTCGATCCTGACTAGTCTCCCAGTTCCTGCCGCTGAAAAACACCCCCACAGCATGATGCTGCCACCACCATGCTTCACCGTAGGTATAGTATTGGCCAGGTGATGAGCGGTGCCTGGTTTCCTCCAGACGTGACACTTGGCATTCAGGCCAAAGAGTTCAATCTTGGTTTCATCAGACCAGAGCATCTTGTTCAGGTGCCTTTTGGCAAACTCCAAGCGAGCTGTCATGTGCCTATTACTGAGGAGTGGTTTCCGTCTGGCCACTACCATAATGGCCTGATCAGTGGAGTGCTGCAGATATAGTTGTCCTTCTGGAAGTTTCTCCCATCTCCACAGAGGAACTCTGGAGCTCTGTCAGAGTAACCATCGGGTTCTTGGTCACCTCCCTGACCAAGGCCCTTCTCCCCCGATTGCTCAGTTTGGCTGGGCGGCCAGCTCTATGAAGAGTCCTGGTGGTTTCCAAGTTCTTCCATTTAATGACGGAGGCCACTGTGCTCTTCGGGACCCGCAATGCTGCACAAATTGTTTTATACCCTTCCCCAGATCTGCGTCTCGACACAATCCTGTCTCGGGGGTCTACGGACAATTCCTTCGTCTTCATGGCTTGGGTTTTGCTCTGACATGCACTATCAACTGCGGGACCTTATATAGACAGGTGTGTGCCTTTCCAAATCATGTACAATCAATTTAATTTACCACTGGTGGACTCCAATCAAGTTGTAGAAACATCTCGAGGATAATCAATGGAAACAGGATGAACCGAAGCTCAATTTTGAGTGTCACAGCAAATGGTCTGAATACTTATGTAAATGTGATATTTCAGTTATTTCTTTTTAATTAATTTGCAAAAATTTCTAAACACCTGTTTTTGGTTTTATATTATGAGGTATTGTGTGTAGATTGATGATTAAAAAAATGAATTTGATCCATTTTAGAATAAGGCTGTAACGTAACAAAATGTGGATAAAGGGGTCTGAATACTTTCAGAATGCACTGCATCTACAGTGCTCCAAATGTGGCCTTGCCAACGCCATGTACAGCTGGAACGTGACTGTACTCAACTTCTGTACTCAATATAGACACGAGGAACTGCAGATGCAGGTTCTTCTTCTTCTGTTGTATGTCTTTTAGACCTGCAGCTCCGTTGAGGTGAGCCAGGCCAACGTGTCATCGTCCAGGTCAATCAGACCTCGTTCACCATTCGGTGGCCGGTGTTTGGGGCAACTGGTGACGATGTGCTCCACTGTCTGTGTTGGGTCCCCACACTCGCAGGAGGCGCTGTGCACGAGGCCCCACCTCTTCATCGCTACTCCATAGCGTCCGACACCTGTCCTCAAGCGGTTGAGGGTTGTCCACTGCTCTTGGGGCAGGTCCTGGCCAGGGACGACCATGGGGTCATTGATGTAATGGTGCAGATGCAGGTTCAGAATATAAAAAAGGGTTTTTTAAGGGAATAAAAGAAAAGACCAGATGCAGGTTCAGAATCAAAGACACAAAAGTCCTGTAGTAACTCAGTGGGTCGGGCAACATCTCTGGAGAATGAATAGGCGACGATTTAAGTTGAAGTCTGAAGAACGATCCTGACCATGTTCCGCAGAGATGTTGCGTGACCCGCTGAGTTACTCCAGCACTTAGTGTATTTTATTCCTGTACTTAATACCCTGACCTATGAAGGAAAGCGTGCCAAACGCCTTCTTTACCACCCAAGATGTTAAACCCAAAAGACTGCAAGAGGGGCTGGGGGGCTGTGACTGTCTCCAAGTGCGAGGTTATCCTCAGAGAGGGTTGTTGGACCTGACCACCAGAGGATAAAAGATTGTTCTCGTGGAGTCAATCCTTTCAGGAGGGCTCTTCCTGGGTGGGAAGGGAGACGTGTGTGTGTTTATATTTTTAAAGGAAGGTATGGGTGGGAAGAAATGATGGGAGGGGTGTGAATATATTTTTTGGAAACAGATTTTTCAGACATTGAAAGCTAGGAAGAGTGGTTTTGCTATGTAACTGACTTTGTATATTTTACAGTTATTTTAAAAAACAAACATTTTGACTGTGAAATGTACTGTGATTTTCTCTTTACCTGTGACGACACAACAGGTACAGTACAGAGACAGGCCCATTCATGCCGAGCAAGATGCTCCATCTCAATCCAACCCATTTGCTAAGTGTTGTTACAGTACATACTTCAACTACCTCCTCTGGCAGCTCGTTCAATATACCCACCACCCTGTGTGTGAAAAGGGTGCCCCACAGGTTCCTATTACAGGTTCCTATTAAATCTTTTCCCTCTCCCCTTAAACCTATGGGCTCTAGTTTTTGATTCCCCTACCTGGGTAAAAGAATGCATTCATCCTATCCCCCCCTCATGATGTTTTAGACCTCTATAAGATCATTTCTCTTCCTGCACTCCAAGGAATAAAGTCCTAGCCTGCCCAGTCACTTCTATTAGCTCAGGCCTTGCCAACTATCGGTCCCATTCACACTAGTTCTATGTTATCCCACTTTCTCATCCTCTCCTTACACACTAGTGGCAATTTACAGACACCAGTTAACCTACAAACCCACACATCTTGGGGAAGTGGGAGGAAACCGGAGAACCGCGAGCAAACCCACGGGGTCACAGGGAGAACGTGCAAACTCTGCACACGCGCACACAGACACACGACCCGTGGTCAGTATCGAACCAGGTTCTCTGCCAGCTGGCCACCGTACTGCCCTCAAGTTCTTAATTCCCTTACCTTGGGAAAAAGACTGAGCATTCACCCCATCTACTCCCTTCTTGATTTTATACAAATCACCCTGTCAACCTTCTACACTTCAAGCAATAAAATCCTAGCCTGCCCTTTGTGGAAGGAACAAACAGGCAACGGTGTCGGGACCCTTCTTCAGACTGTAGAAGAGTCCAGTTGTGAAATGTCATCCAGTCTGAAGAAAGGTCACAGCTTGAAATGTCCATTCCTTCCACAGATGCTGCCTGACCCATTGAGTTCCTCCAGCACTTTGCGTTTTGCTGAAGGTTCCAGCATCTGCTGCTCCGTGTGTCAGCATTCACTGCTGCGTTGGTCCAGAATTATCGAATGGGTGAACCATCTCGATTCCCTCCCGAGGTACCCACCCCGTAACCGCCAGGTCCAGTCCCTTCACTCCAAATGTGGACCCCGGTTTCCTGTAGTGAGCCGAGAGAGACTGTCTCTGACCAGCCAGCCTCGCGGGCAGGGGTTGACAAATCCCACGTATCATGTCACAAAACATGATAAAGGTCTTTAGGAAACCTTCTCACCATCAACATTATGGGGCTCAACCCTCACCAGCAACTCAACTGGATGTTGCCATCGACTCTTTATCATCACTGGGCCTAAATCCTGCAATCTGATCGTGCACACCACCTACACCAGAAGGATCACAGAGATGGGTGAAGATGGATCAACATCTACACCAAGGCAAGTAACATTGGGCCTCAGTAATAAAACACACCCCACCCCCTGAAAAATGAATCAGAACCAGTGATCCCTGCTGTTCCTTGTTTGCTAAACTCATTGGCCCTTAGAGTCACATACCTGTACAACACAGAAACAGGCCCTTCAGCCCACTTTGTCCATGTTGACCAAGTTGGCATACTGGGCTATTCTCATTTATGTGCATTTGACTCCTAAAACCTTCCTATCAATATATCTGTCCAACTGTCTTTAAAAAAATTGGAATTGTATCCACTTCTATAGCTTCCTATGGCAGCTCTTCCAGATATGGACTACCCGCTGAGTGAAAAAGTTGCCCCTGAGGTCTCTCATATCTCTCACCTTTAGAACCTTGTAAAATGGCGGAAAAAGACTGAACGTTTAATTTATCCATGCCCCTCATCTTGTACATCTCAATAAGGTCACAACGCTCCCAGCCTATCCAACCCCTCATGGAGTAATACAGCACGGAAACAGGCTCTTTGACCCAACTTACCCACATCTACGTTAGTCCTAGAAACATAGAAAATAGGTGCAGGAGGAGGCCCTTCGAGCCAGCACCGCCATTCATTGTGATCGTGGCTGATCGTCCCCAATCAATAGCCCGTGCCTGCCTTCTCCCCATATCCCTTGACTCCACTAGCCCCTAGAGCTCTATCTAACTCTCTTAAATCCATCCAGTGTTTTGGCCTCCACTGCCCTCTGTGGCAGGGAATTGCATAAATTCACAACTCTCTGGGTGAAAAAGTTTTTTCTCACCTGTCTTAAATGGCCTCCCCTTTATTCTAAGACTGGCCCCTGGTTCTGGACTCGCCCAACATTGGGAACATTTTTCCTGCATCTAGCTTGTCCAGTCCTTTTATAATTTCATATGTTTCTATAAGATCTCCCCTCTGCCTGCCTTCTCCCCATATCCCTTGATTCCACTAGCCCCTAGAGCTCTATCTAACTCGACCTACTTGCATTTGGCCAATATCCCTCTAAACCTCCTATCCATGTACCTTTTTAAATGTTTCTTAAACATTGCGATAGCACCTGCCTCAGGAGGTAGTTGAGGCAGGTATTATCACAATGCTTTAAAAAAAACGGCAAGTACATTGATAGGTTAGTTGATATGGGCCAAAAGTAGGCGGTTGGGACTAGTGTAGATGGGGCAATGTTGGTCGGCATGGGCAAGTTGGGCTGAAGGCCCTGTTTCTACACTATATGACTCTAAAAACCTGCATGCCATTGGGATGTGGGAGGAGGAAACCGGAGTACCCGGAGGAAACCCATGTGCTCACAGGGAGAACGTGCATACTCCTCACAGAAAGACTGCACCCGAGGTCGGGCTTCCTGCCGGGCCGCGGCTGTGGACTGGGAACGCAGCCGGAAACCTTTATCGGGTCTCGATGCCACCCTGATATCCACGTAGAAGCCCGGGTCGGAGTCCGGGTCGGCACCACGGAGGCGTGAAGTGGGGGCGTCGACGGTCGATGAGACCGCAGGGTGGACCACTGTGGGGGACAAAAGGCGGAGCCGGCATGTTTTGTAACTTTGTCAGTGCCGTAGGTGGCCGCTATTTGTATACATTGGGTATGCAAGCAAAGAATTTCACTGTGCCATGTCACATGTGACAATAAAGTATTCCATTCCTTCCAGGATTAACCCCGGGTCTCTGGCGCTGTGAGGCAGCAGCTCTGCCACCCTCATTCTTAGCTCTTGCCTTCTGAGCAAATGTATCAATGTATGTGAACAGCTTCCCAGAAAGGCACAGTGGTAGAGTTGCTGCCTTACAGCGCCAGAAACACAGGTTCGATCCTGACTACGGGTGCTGTCTGTACGGAGTTTGTACATTATTCCCGTAACCACGTGGGGTTTCTCCGGGAGCTCGGTTTCCTCCCATAGTCCAAAGATGTGCAGGTTTGTAGGTTGATTGGCTTAGGTAAAAATAAATTGCAAATTGTCCCCAGTGTGTAAGACAGTGCTACTGTACTGGATGGTCGCTGGTCGGTGTGGATTCAGTGGGCCGAAGGGATGGTTTCTGCGCTGTATCTCCAAACTAAATTAAACTAAACAACTCCATTGCAACAATTGTTGCTCACCCAGCTGTGGCGGTGGGAAGTTCTCAGTTCCGCTCGGCTGAAGAATGCTTTGTACCTTGGACGCCCGCCAACCTTCCATGACACCGCTCACAATGGTGGTGCACTGTTCCAGTAATAGCCCTGTCTCACCGCAGCCCTTCAATGCAGCGGGGAAGTTCAACACAGAAGGGTGGAGATACTCAGCAGGTCAGACAGCATCTGTGGGGGCAGGAGAGAACTGATGATCTCTCATTCGAAATAACTCCATGTGGGGTACACAAGTGCGGCTGGTGCCTAGCCATGGAAATTGGATCGGTTAGAGAGTCATGCAGCAAGCAAAGGCCCTTTGGCCCAACTTATTCATGCCGAGCAACATGCCCCATCTACGCTCATCCTATTTGCCCGCATTTGGTCCATATCCTTCTAAATCTTTCCTGATCATATACCTGTCAAATGTCTTTTAAATGTTGTATTGTACCAGCCTCAATTGCCTCCTCCGGCAGCTCATTCCGTATATCCACCACCCTCTGTGTGAAAAGTTGCCCCTATTAAATCTTCCATCTCAACTTAAGCTCATGTCCTCTGGTTCTTAATTCCCCCTACCCTGGATAAAAGAATGTGCATTAACCCAATCTGTTCCCCCTGATTTTACAGACCTCGATAAGATCACTCTGCAGCGTCCTGTGCTCCAAGGATTAAAGTCCTAGCCTTCCAAACCACTGCCTGTAGCTCAGGCCCTCGGGTCCTGGCAACAACCTCATAAATCTTCTCGGCACACTGTCCACATAATGACACTGTCCACATCTTTCCTGCAGCAGGATGACCATAACTGAATACAATACTCCAAGTGCACCCTCACCAACCTCTTGTACAACTACAATTTCTCTTTAAGAGAGTGAAAAATGTTTAATTGGCATCTGCACTGACAACAAAACAATTCAATCCTTACATGCCTCAGCATAACAGGCTTGTGAGCACAGATAAATATCTCATAATCAGTACTACAATAGTAGAGAGCAAACGGATGAAGATACGGGTGGATGCTCCATTGGTGTCCTGACTCACCAACTACCTGACTGGACGACCACAATATGTCAGGCTACAGAACCGTGTCTCACACATGGTAGTGAGCAACACAGGGGCCCCACAGGGGACGATCCTCCCTCCCTTCCTTCCTGTTCACCATCTACACCTCAGACTTCAGATACAACTCGGACTCCAGCCACCTACAGAGGTTTTCAGATGACTGCAATTGTGGGCTACATCAGTGAGGGGAGGGAAGCTGAATACAGAGGTGTGGTCAGCAACTTTGTTGAGTGGTGTGGGCTGAATCACCTGCAGCTCAACACCGACAAGACTAAGGAGTTAGTGGTGGACTTTAGGAGGAGAGGAACACCCCTGTCTCGAAAAAAACTACTGCGGGCCGGATGATTTCGAGTTACGGGTCGCATTCGTAGGTTGCCGACCCCTGGTGTAAGGTAACAATTCTACCACTGTGCTGCCCTCTAGTGGGGGAAAAGGTGTTGCTGAGCCCGGATCTCATTACCAGCAGATCAGAGCCCTGCACTGTGTTACTAATGTGGTGGAACAGGTAACTCAATTATCAGGAATGAGGAAGTGCGGAGAACTCTCTCCACCTCTTGGCACAGATTACCTTCCAGTATAAAGACCGTCTCAGCAGCTGACGCCCATCTCTATCTGTCACACTTGCCTGCTCATCGCCAGCCCATGAGACACCAGAGTCGTCTGCAAACCCCAGACCTGGTCTCCCTCAGTGAGAGGCTTGGAAGGGTAGACATCACCTCCAGGACACCGCGTTGCAACCCGATTCATTCAGCTGAAGTCCTGTCAGGTAATTCTTGGGTATTGTGTCCGTTTGGGAGTACTGTGCCTCAGTTGGAGTGTTGTGTGCAGTTCTGGTCATCCTATGACCGAGAGGGTGTAGAGGGTTTGGAGAGGGTGCAAAAGAGCTTTACCGGAATGATGAAGGGTTTCGTTTCGTCTTCGTCTGAAGAAGGGTTTCGGCCCGAAACGTCGCCTATTTCCTTCGCTCCATAGATGCTGCTGCACCCGCTGAGTTTCTCCAGCAATTTTGTGTACCTTTTACCGGAATGATGCCTGGATTAGAGGGTATTAGCTGCACGGAGAGGATGGACACACTTGGATTGGTTTCACTGGAGCATCGGAGGCTGAGGGGAGATCTGGTTGAACTATATATATGGTAAAATATTATAGGAACATTTCAGATGCATGTAGGCAGCACATAAATAGGCAAGGAATAGAGGGATATGGACCGCTTCACCCTGTGTCTGACCTCGGGGGAGTATAAAGGGAGGTAGAGGGAGCTTCACTCAGGGAGTGTGTGATGGGACATTGTTGGGCAGAGAGCTGCGTTGACCACTGGCATATCTCCCCTCTCCTCACAGGTGCCGGCTATGGACCAGGCGGAGGGTGCGGTCAACAGCGCCGGACCTTTCACCGCCCGCGGCACTCTGCTCCTCACCTGCGTGCTGCCCACCTCCTGCCCCTCCGACGGCCAGAGTGAGTCGCTGGACCTGGAGATGCCCACACACTCCACAGTGTGGACCCTCCGCCTGTTGGCCTGGAGCCAGGCTGCCGGGCACAGTGCCACGCCCAGCAACTACCAGCTGAACTCCCCCCACCACTTCCGGCTGCTGTACAGGAAGGGTCCCACCTGGTACGAGATGTTGGAGGACCAGCAGACCCTGGCCTCGCTGGAGGCGGTGAGATATTGGAAGAGCTTGGGCCTCAAGAAGGGTCAGATCCACCTGGAGCCCCAACCCAAGGAGACCAGATCCAGCCAGGACTTTTGGAACGGGCTGACCAACCTGGTGGGTCTGGATGTCCGGTCCAGAGTGGCCAGCCAGCAGAGTGAGCTGAATTGGGCACGCAGGATGTTTGCGGTGGTCAGGCAAGCGGATGTCCAAGGGCGGGACGGGAGGGCCTTTGCCATGGAGCCCTGCCTGGTGTCCAGCCCCCTCCCTCAAGGTCTCTTGCCCCAGGTCATCAGGGAGATGGCGGTGACCATCTACCATGCTGGCACCAGCCGGAAGATGAAGGTGGACCTTCGCTACACTCCGGGCGAGGTTGTGCAAGCCTACCGTGAGGCAACGCCGCCAGAGGTCGCCCCTGACCTGGTCTTGAAGGTCTGCGGGCGCCAGGACTACCTCACCGGCTGCCGGCCGCTGGTGGACTTCTCCTGGGTCCGCCACTGTCTGAAGAACAAGGAGGAGGTCCACCTGGCATTGGTGGAGGCCCCGTGCGCAGAGGAGGATGGGGTGGAAGGTGTGGAGTGGCCACTGGTGGACGAGGCCACGGAGCTGACCACTGGACTCCAGGAGCTGGATGGGGAGGAACCCCCCATCATCTCGCTCTGGGACTGCCACCACCGCTTCCGGGTGAAGCTCCTGGGCTTGGACCTCCCCGCCCCGCCCAGCGAGGGGCCTCCCGCGGTCTACGTGGAGGCCGCCGTGCTCCATGGGGCCAGTGTCCTGTCCTCCGTCGCCTCGCCCCCACGACCCCTTGCCCAAGAGATGATGTGGAACGTCTGGCTTAGCTTGGACATCCGGGTGGAGAACCTGCCCCGGGGATCACGGCTGAGGCTGGCGGTCTACGGGCTAGACGACCAGACACTCCCGGCCTGGGACCCCAGGCAGAGTCCAAGGGAAGGGAACCCTGGGCAGGGCAAGGCTGGACATCTACACTCGGTCAGTCTGCTCCTGATAGACCACCACTCGCTCCTGAGGCAGGGTGAGTACGTGTTGCACATGTGGCCGGGATCCAGGGACAACCAAGGAGCGGACCTGCTGAGCTCCCAAACCAACCCCGAGCTCGTGACCTCTGCTGCCATCTGCATCTTGCTTGACACCTACCATCGACCGGTGGCTTTGCCCGGACACTCGGACAAGGGGTCGGAATCGTCAGACTTCGGGCAGACATCCCACGGTGAGAAGAGGGACCTGCTGGAGCGGTTCAGGGAAGAGTGCGGGCTCTACAGCCGCCCGCTGCCCATTTTCTTGGCCACGGTGCAGTGGGGAGACCGCAGTGTGGTACAGGAGGTACACTGGCTCTTTCACCGCTGGCAGCCCCAACAGCTGGACCTGGCGGTGGCCCTGGAGCTGCTCGGGGCGGACGTTGCCGACCGTGAAGTCCGCAAACTGGCGGTGAGGCGGCTGGAGGGCTTGGACAATGACCATCTCCTGAGATATCTCCTCCAGTTAGTCCAGGTGAGATATGAAACCTCCTGAGATTTCTCCTTCAGGTGGACTAGGCTAGATGGGAAACCTCGAGATATCGCCTCCCAGTGTCCAAGTGATATGCCCCACCTCCAAAAATACCCCCTCCAGATGATCCAGCAGAGATGTGAAACCGATTGAGATACTTCCTGCAGGTGTCACTACCTGAGATCCCTCCTCCAGCAGTTATGTGATATGCCCCAGGTGTCCAGGTGAGATGTTCCTCCGGTGTTACCACCTCCAGGTGGTGCAGGTGAGACGCATCACATCCTGATCCCTCCTCCAGGTGCTCTTGGTGTGATGTCGCACCCTCCATGCCCACTCTCAACCACCCCCCCCTCCTTCCTCCCCATTCTCTCCCCTCCTCCACCCCTCCCTTGCCTTCTATTACCCTCCACTCACCCCCCCCCCCCCCCTCCGCTCTCTCTCCTGCACTTTTGCCTCTTCCCCTCCACTCCTTGCCCCCTCCCCCCCCCCCCATACATCCTTAGCCTGGTCAGATTCCTCGCCCGAACCCCCGCAATGGACCAAGGCAATGGACCAGTTGGCCAGAATCACCATCACCTGATCCAGGCTGGGGACCATGTGGAAGGGATGGTGGGGTTGGTGGGCTAGCAGTGAAACCAAGGCTGAATGGCCTCTGAGGTTTGTCTATCTGTTCCCCAGGTACTGAAGTTCGAGCCGTACCACGACAGCAGCCTGGCCAGGTTCCTGATTGGTCGCGCGTTGACAGTGAGTGTCAGCTACAGGCAGAGTGGGGGTGTCTCCGTACTGCCCGTCCCTCACCGCCCCTCCCTCAGTACTACCTCTCCCTCAATACCGCCCCTCCCTCAGCGCCGAGTCCCTCCTGAGGAATCGTGGATGGTGTGGGCGGGGCGAGAGAGATTTAAAAAAAAAAAAAAAAATTAATTTCAAAATAGACCTTTTTATAAATATATACAATACATGATCCTTACAAAACTCCATCCAACATTCTCGGAGTCTATACATAGGTTCAATACTGTTTACACAAATTACCCCACATTCATGTGGCCCACTGGCGTGGAATCCCTTCCCTTATTTTGAGGGGCGTCTCCACCACACCCTGCCCCCCATGCCCAGCAGCGGAAGGACCCTAGACCGTGGTCCTCCCCCACCGAGCCTTGGCGTTAGCTGCACCGAGCTTCAGTGCGTCCCTCAGCACGGACTCCTGCAGTCTGCTGTGGGCCAGTCGGCAACATTCCCTGACGGACATCCCGCTCCGCTGGGTGGTCAACAAAGCTCGGGCAGACCAAAGAGCGTCTTTCACCGAGTTGATGACCTCCCAGCAGCACTCGATGTCAGTCTCTGAATGCGTCCCTGGGAACAGTCTGTAAATCACAGAGTCCTCTATGACGGAGCAGTTTTGAATAAATCGTGACTGGGACCCTTGCAGACCTCTCCAGACTGTCTTTGCACATCTACACTCTGCAAAGAGGTGGGCAACCGTCTCCGCTCCATAGCAGCCCTCCCGAGGGCAGCTGGTAGTGAGGTTCCGACGGTGCAGGAAGGATCTGACTGGGAGGGCTCCCCCTCACCGCCAGCCAAGCCAGGTCTTGGTGCTTGTTGGCGAGTTCTGGCGATGAGGCATTTTGCCAGACAAGCTGGGCAGTCTGCTCTGGGAACCACGCCACCGGATCCATCGAGTCCTTTCCCTGCAGTGCCTGCAGGACGTTCCGTGCTGACCACTGCCCGATGGACATGTGGTCAAAGGTGTTGGTCCAGTAGAACCTTTCCACGAACGACAGATGGGGCGGCAATGTCCAGCTGACTGGCACATTGTGTGGCATCTGCGCCAGGCCCATCCTTCGCAACACCGGGGACAGGTAGAACCTCTGCAGGTAGTGACACTTGGTGCCCACGTGCCTTGGCTCTACACTCCGCCTGATGCAGCCACACACGTAGGTGGCCATCAGGGTGAGGGCGACGTTGGGCATGCTTTTACCCCCGTGTGTGGCCTGTCGCACCCGGTCCATTCTCAACCCCCAGATTAAGTGGAAGACGGCCCAGGTGATCCCTGTGGTGTAGGAGGGAGGGACGGGCCACACTTGCGCCAAGTACAGCAGCCTCGAGAGCACCTCACACCTGATGACCAGATTTCCCCTTTATAGACAGGGAGCGCTGCATCCACAGCTCCAGTTTCTTCCCCACCTTGGCCGTCTGCTCCAGCCAATTCTTGTCACATGCCTCAGCTCCCCCCCCCCCCGAACCAGATCCCCAGCACCTTCAAGAAGTCAGGCTTGATGGTGAAGGGGACAGATGATCGGTCAGGCCAGTTGCCAAAGAGCATGGCCTCTCTCTTCCTGTGGTTCACCCTGGCTCCCGTGGCCGACTCAAACTGGTCGCAGATGCTGATCAATCTGCGGACCGACCCTGGATCTGAGCAGAAGACGGTGACCCCGTCCATGTACAGGGAGGTTTTGACCTGAGTGTCCCCACTGCCTGGCAATGTCACTCCTCTTATGATCACGTCCTTCCTGATGGACTAGGCAAAAGGTTCAATACAACAGACGAACAAGACAGGGGAGAGAGGACAACCCTGCCTGACTCCAGACCTGACAGGGAAGCTGTCTGATTCCCACCCATTGATTTGGACTGCACTACAGATATCGGTGTAGAGCAGTTGGATCCAACTTCTGATTCCCTCCCCAAAGCCCATTTTGGAGAGCACGTCCCTCATGTACGTGTGCGATATCCTGTCGAAGGCCTTCTCCTGGTCCAAGCTGATTAGGCAGGCATCCTCCCGTCTGTCCTCCAAGGTGACTGAGTTTTAAATGCCAGCGAGGACCACCTGTCCGATAGCAGACTTGACCCAGTTGGCGATGGCCTTAGACATCTACATTCAACAATGTGATGGGTCTCCAATTCCCGATATCATTCATCTCCCTCTTCTACTTATAGATTAGGGCGATGCTGCCCTTCCTCATAGAGTCTGACATGCTGCCGGCTAGAAGCATGTCGTTGTACACTTCCAGCAGGTCCGGGCCCACCCAGTCCCACAGAGCCGAATACAACTCAGCCGGTAAGCCATCGCTTCCGGGAGTTTTATTCAATTCAAAGGAACGGATGGAGCCAATCAATTCCTAGGTCAGTGGTTGGTCCAGACTCTCCCGCTTGCTGTCCTCCAAGACCTCCGTGATAGAGGACAGGAAGTTCTGGGAGGCGGTGCTGTCTGTGGCCTTACTGTCGTACAAACCTGTATGAAAGGATGTGCAGATCCTCAGCATGTCCGTCTGCAAGGATGTTACCGAGCTGTCCTCACTAAGGCTGGTGATCACAGAACTCCCCCTGTGAACCTTATGGAAGAAGAAGCGTGAGCACATCTCATCCTGCTCCATGTGGCGGACCCTGGATCGGAAGATGATCTTGGAGGATTCTGAGGTAAAGAGCCGAGCTCTCTAAGTTCCTTCCTCACATCCACCCCTCTCGACTGCAGAAGGAGCAGGTGCTGCAAACCTGTCTGGAGTTGACATAATTCCCTCTCACTTTGTCTTGCTCTGAACCCCTTTAAAGTTGAAGAACCTCTTAATGTTCTCCTTGGTTGCTTCCCACCAGTGTGTTGGGGAGTCAAAGAGGGGCCTCACCGTTCTCCAACATGTGTAGTCCCTCTTTAGCTCCTCAATGTTCTCTGGGGTCAACAGCTTCATATTTAACTTCCACAACCCTCTGCCTGCCTTTCGGTCCTCCTGTAGGTGACAGGAAGCCTGAAGGAGGCAGTGGTCAGAGAAGACCACCGGCGTGAGGTCGATGTGTCTGACCACGATGATGCCACCTTGGAATCTCTCCGTCTAACTCCGCAGCTCTTCCTCTTCCCCCAGAGCAAGAGGATCGGACATTTCTTCTTCTGGTACTGCCGCGGCGAGGTGATGGGATCGCCCCCATTCTCGGAGCGCTACGCGGTCACCCTGGAAGCGTACTTGCTGGCATGCGGCCAAACCCTTCTGCAGGACTTCCAGCGGCAGGTCCATCTGGTCAGCTCCCTCGGACACGTGGCCACCAGCCTCAAGGCGGCCATCGCTGAGAAAGGAGATGTCCCGTCCAACGGTCAGTCCACCCCGGCTGGGAACGGCCAAAAGCCAGCGCTGCCCCCCCCCCCCCCCCCCCCCCCAGGGTCAGTGGGGAGGGTGGGGCGGAGATGTAGGTGGAACTGCAGATGGTTCAAGGGAGTGGAGGAGGAGGCTAGAGGGGAAGCGATCGCTGGGGGTGAGAGACGGTGAGAGTGCAGGAGGGGCAAGAGGAGAGGTGAAGGAATTGCCAGCGGGAGTGGTAGAGGCGGCTACAATGTACAATGTTTAAACGACACTTGGGCAGGTACATGAATAGGAATGGTTTAGAGGGATGGACACAAAGTGCTGGAGTAACTCAGCAGGTCAGGCAGCATCTCTGGGGAAAAAACGATGGAAGACATTTCGGGTCGGGACCCTGTTTCAAACGTCCTCAGTCCCATGAAGGATCGAGACCTGAAACATCACCCATCCCTTTTCTCCCGAGATGCTGCCCAACCCCCCTGATACCTTTGTGTAAACCAGCATCTGCAGGAGCTTGTTACTAAATCCTTACTTGCTGCAGTTAAAAGCTGCCATTAATACAAGGCGATAAATATATAATAGGGGATGGGAGGGGAGGGGAGATGAAGGGAGGGAAGGGGAGGCAAAACTCTGCTCCTCTGCGGGGCATTAACACATGCATCTCGTTGCAGCCGCAGCCTTGCTGCACGAACTGTTGCGACAGGCGGATCTTCCCCAGAACGTCGTGGCTCCGTACAACCCCAGCCTCAGGGTGGGGCGCATCCTGGTGAGAGATGGGCAGTCCTCTGGGACCACCGCGCGGTGGGAGGGGCAGTACTGAGGGGGCACCGTGCGTTTAAACATTAAAAAAAAAAAATTATACAAATACTTTTATTCATGGAAAAAACAAACCATACAGGGTATTAACATGATCAAAGACTGCCTATGTTGACAGTTTACAAACAAACGGTCGTCAAATTAATATATCGCCAACTTTATCAACAATACACTCGACCTCCCGCGGCAACCAGCATTCACGGAAGGCCTGCAAAGTCCCCCCTCCAGGGACACGCGGGGACGGACATAGGCCCGGAAAAGGGGCAGGTAGCCAACCCCAGTGCAGCCATCGACTACTCGCTGCCTGGACCTGCGAATGGCCATCTTGGTCAGGCCCAGGGGCAGACCGACAGGGAGACCCCAACCTTTCTCCGTCTGTACTGCCGCACTGTGGGGGGGGGGGGGGGAGTACAGTTTTTATTGTGGGAGGGGCAGTACTGAGGGGGGGGTGGGGGGGCGGATGTTTACTTTGGGAACAAGTGGTCCTGACCCTGCCTCTGATAGGTGGAGCAATGCAAGGTTCTACCCTCCAAGAAGAAGCCGCTTTGGTTGGAGTTCACCCCCGCTGACCTCAGTGACCCCCACGGCCGGCCAATCTGCATCATCTTCAAGCAGGGCGATGACCTGCGACAGGACATGCTGGTCCTCCAGGTGAGACCGCTCGTCCCCTCCATCTGTACTAGCCCTCCCCTCCTCCTGTACCAGCCGTCCCCACCTCCTGTACCAGCTCTCCCCTCAGCCTGTACCTCAGCCGGTCCACCTGTTTCATGCCCCCTCCTCTCTGCCTGTCCCACAGACTCTGGTGATAATGGATTCCATCTGGCAGGAAAACTCGCTCGATCTGAACCTCATCCCCTACGGGTGCATAGCCACCGGATACAACATGGGTAAACTCCCCCCACACACATCCTGCCTCTGTGTCTCTATCTGTATCCCTCTTTTTCTGCCCCTCTCTCCCCCTGTCTCTCTCTCTCTCTGTCTGTCTGTCAGAAACATATAGAATTCTTAAGGAATTGGACAGACTAGATGCAGGAAAAATGTTCTCGATGTTGGTGGAGTCCAGAACCAGGGGTCACTGTTTAAGAATAATTAGTAGGCCATTGATGAGGAAAAACTTTTGCACCCAGAGAGTTGTGAATCTGTGGTATTCTCTGCCACCGAAGGCAGTGGAGGCCAACTCACTGGATGTTTTCAAGAGAGAGTTAGATTTAGCTCTTAGGGCTAAGGGAATCAAGGGATATGGGGAGAAAGCAGGAATGTGGTACTGATTGTGGATGATCAGCCATGATCATATTGAATGGCAGTGCTGGCCCGAAGGGCCGAATGGCCTATTCCTGTACTGATTTTCTCTCTCTCTCTCCCCCTCTCCCTCCCCCTCCCCCTCCCCCTCCCCCTCCCCCTCCCCCTCCCCCTCCCCCTCCCCCTCCCCCTCCCCCTCCCCCTCCCCCTCCCCCCTCCCCCTCTCCCCCACCTTGTCCATGCCAAGTTGCCACACTGGGCTAGTCCCATTTGCCTGTATTTGACCCATATCTTTCTAAACCTTTCCTATCCATATAACTGTCCAAATGTCCTTTAAAAGACATAATTGTATCTGCTTCTATACCTTCCTCTGGCAGCTCGTTCCAGATGCAGACTATCCTTAGAGTGAAAAAGTTGCCCCTGAGGTCCCTCTTAAATCTTTTCCCTCTCACCTTAATCCTGTGCCCTCTAGTTTTAGAATCCTCTACCCTGGAGAAAAGACTGTGAGCATGTACTTTATCCGTGACTCTCATGATCCTGTACACCTCAATAAGGTCTCCGATAGCCTATCCAACCTATCCAATGAGCATAAATAAAATTCTAGTTAGACAGCATTGCGTGCAGTTCTGTTCGGTCAAGCAGAGGGAAGGATATAGAGTCTTTGGAGAGCGTGCAGAGGAAGTTTACCAGAATGCTGCCTGGATTAGAGGGCATTAGCTATAAAGAGAGGTTGCAGAAACATGGATTGCTTTCTCAGGAGTACCCGAGGCAGAGGGGATATCTGATTTATTTATAAAATTCTGCGAGGCACAGATAGGGTAGACAATTAGAGCTTATTTCTACAGGGTGACAATGTCAGGCACTGGAGGGCATAGCTTTAAGGTGAGAGGGCCAAAGTTTAAAGGAGATGTGCGGGGCAGGGTTTTTTACACAGAGGGTGGTGGGTGCCTGGAAAATACTGCCAGGGGTGGTGGTGGAGGCAGATACTATAGTGGTGTTTAAGAGGCTTTAAGTGAGGCACGTGGGTATGCTGGGAATGAAGGGATATGGATCACGTGCAGGCAGAGATTAGTTTAATGGTATCATGTTGGCACGGACATTATGGGCTGAAGGGCCTATTCCTGTGCTGTACTGTTCTATGTTTGATGTTATTCATTTTATTTATTTTTCTTGAACCAACCTGCAACTCATCCTAATCCTACCTCAATAAGAGAATATGATGAACAACCTCTTGCACTACCGTGACTTTGTTTTCTATAAGTGTGTTTTGTGTTTTGTCTTTTGCACAGACTTTTCCTTTTCACTGACTTGGAGAATCTCCATGTAATTGATGTTTCTGTGTGTGTCTGAGTCTGTGCCTGTGATGCTGCTGCAAGCAGGATCTTCACTGCACCTGTATCTCACTGAACCCATGCGTGCAATAATAAACTTGCCCTGCCTGTGCGCTGCAGGGATGATCGAGGCGGTGGGAGATGCGATGACCATTGCAGCCGTGCAGCGCCTGAAGGGCGGCAACAGTGGTGCCTTCAAGAACGACGCGCTGCACGATTGGCTGCGGTCTAAGCTGCAGGTGGAGGAAGCGGTGAGTCCTACGTTCCCTCAGTACCCCCCCCCCCTCAGTACCCCTCCCTCACTGTCTCCTCACCGCGCCCCTCTCAGGATACTGAAGGATACTGTCCACCCTTCAGTATCTCCCTCCCCCCCCCCCCCTCCATCCCCTCAGTACCAGCCCCCACCCCCGGGGGAAGCCCAGGGTTGGGACTGGTGTGTCGCTGTGTCTTATCCACTGCGTCTCACTGGCCATCCATCTCAACCTACAGTATCAGCAAGCGATGGAGACCTTCGTCACCTCCTGTGCCGGATACTGTGTCGCAACGTACGTCCTGGGCATCGGAGATCGACACAACGACAACATCATGATCACAGAGCGAGGTGTGACCCCTCACCCATGCACCCTGATCTCCCAAACACCCTGGGCTGATGTTGAGGGTCAAGCTGGAAAGAACGCAGACAAGATTTATGAGGACATTGCCAGGACTCGAGGGCCTGAGCTACAGAGAGGCTGGGCAGGCTAGGATTCCTTGGAGCGCAGGAGGATGAGGGGTGATCTTATAGACGTAATGAAATCACGAGCGGAAATAGATAGGGTGAATGCATAGAATCCCTTACCCAGGGTAGGGAAATCAAGAATCAGGGAACATAGGTATAAGGCAAGAGGGGAAAGATTTAATAGGGACCTGAGGGGCCAGTTTTCACTCAGGAGGTGTTGATTACATGGAACGAGTTGTCAGAAGAGGCAGTTGAGACGGGTACTATAACAGGTTAGTTTTGAGATACAGCGCAGAAACAAGCCCTTCAGCCCACTGAGTCCACGCTGACCATCGATCACCCTATACACTGGCACTATCCTACACACGAGGGACAGTTTACAATCTTTACCAAAGTCATGAATAACATCTTTGGAATGTGGAAGGAAACCAGAGCACCCGGAGAACACTGACACATCATGGGGAGAATGTACAAACTCCATACAGACAGAATTCTTAGTCAGGATCGAACCTGTGTCTCTGGCGCTGTAAGACACTAGTGCTGCACCACCACACTGTGCCTTTAAAATACATTTTTTTAGAGGTACATAGATAGGAAATGTTTAGATGGATTTGGGCCAAATATGTGAAAACAGGTCTTGGATAGACGATAAACGATAGACAATAGACAATAGGTGCAGGAGTAGGCCATTCGGCCCTTCGAACCAGCACCGCCATTCAATGTGATCATGGCTGATCATCCCCAATCAGTACCCCGTTCCTGCCTTTTCCCCATATCCCCTGACTCTGCCATTTCTAGTTCTCTCTTGAAAGGATCCAGAGAACCCACCTCCACCCTCTGAGGCAGAGAATTCCATAGACAGGCAGAGAATTCCAGATGCCCAGTGATTTTGGACAAAGCACAGCAGAGGGACATGCCCTTCGGCCCTGATGTCTGTGCTAACGATGTCAATTTAATGCACGTGGTCCATATCCCTTTTTTCCCCCCTGTTTGATCCACGGCAGTGCACTTCCAGAGCTTGGGAGCTGCAGTCAGTATGGGAGGTTGGAATGCTATTTGGAGATAGACACAAATTGCTGGAGTAACTCAGCAGTCCAGGCATAATCTCTGTAGAAAAAGAAGAGGTGACATTTTGGGTTGGAACCCTTCTTCAGACTGAGAGTAGAGGGGATCCAGAGATACTGTCTGATCTGCAGAGTGACTTTGGCACTTTGTGTCTATCTATCCACATCATCCTGTTTCCCTGCTGAATGATGGTGATATCCTGATCGATATCCGGGTGGGGACACAAAGGCAGGAGTGCATGTTTGGTCACCCTTCCTCTCTCCACAGGGAACCTATTCCATGTTGACTTTGGCCACATCCTGGGCAACAGGAAGCGGTTCCTGGGCCTGAGGCGGGAGCGGGTGCCCTTCGTCCTAACCCCAGACATGCTCTTTGTGATGGGACGGCTGAACAGAAGGCCCAGCCTCTACTTCCAGCGCTTCAAGGTGAGTGTGGGCGGTGATGGAAGTCCCATTTGATAGTGCGCACCACCAGACTCAGGAACAGCTTTTATCCCGCTGTTATCAGACTACTGAATGCTCCTTCCATAAGCCCTGATATAAGTATATAAAATGAAGGGATGAATAGAGAGGGTAGGCAATCAGAACCTCTTTTCCCAGGGTAGAAATGTCAGATACTAGTGGGCATAGCTTTAATCTGGGAGGGGCAAAATATAAAGGAGATATGCGGTCGGTGAGTGATTGGAACGCATTGCCAGATATAGTGGTGGAAGCAGCTATGATAGTGGTGTTTTAGAAGCGTTTGGGCAGGCACATGGATATGAATCGTTTCATATTGTTTCAAGGAGGGATATGAGTCATTTCCATCAGTTTAACTTGGCATCATGTTCGATACAGACACTGTGTGCTGTAATGTTCTACCATCTGTGAATCTAGGGTGTAGACCCGATCAACCAACCTAGTTTATTGTAGCCCTTGCACTTTTTCTAGTCTGCACCTTCTCTGTAACTATAACAGTGTAATGCTCGAACATTAAATTCTGCTCTTTAGTAAATTTCACTTTGCACTGCCCTCCCTCAGTCCCCCCTCCCTCAGTACTGCCCCTCCCTCAGTAACCCCCTCCCTCAGTACTGCCCCTCCCTCAGTTCCCCCTCCCTCAGTAACCCCCTCCCTCAGTAACCCCTCCCTCAGTACTGCCCCTCCCTCAGTAACCCCCTCCCTCAGTTCCCCCTCCCTCAGTTCCCCCTCCCTCAGTACTGCCCCTCCCTCAGTAACCCCCTCCCTCAGTAACCCCCTCCCTCAGTTCCCCCTCCCTCAGTACTGCCCCTCCCTCAGTACTGCCCCTCCCTCAGTAACCCCCTCCCTCAGTAACCCCCTCCCTCAGTAACCCCCTCCCTCAGTAACCCCCTCCCTCAGTAACCCCCTCCCTCAGTTCCCCCTCCCTCAGTTCCCCCTCCTTCAGTACTGCCCCTCCCTCAGTAACCCCCTCCCTCAGTAACCCCCTCCCTCAGTAACCCCCTCCCTCAGTAACCCCCTCCCTCAGTACTGCCCCTCCCTCAGTACTGCCCCTCCCTCAGTACTGCCCCTCCCTCAGTACTGCCCCTCCCTCAGTACTGCCCCTCCCTCAGTACTGCCCCTCCCTCAGTTCCCCCTCCCTCAGTACTGCCCCTCAGTTCAGTAACCCCCTCCCTCAGTACTGCCCCTCCCTCAGTACTGCCCCTCCCTCAGTTCCCCCTCCCTCAGTACTGCCCCTCAGTTCAGTAACCCCCTCCCTCAGTACTGCCCCTCCCTCAGTACTGCCCCTCCCTCAGTACTGCCCCTCCCTCAGTACTGCCCCTCCCTCAGTAACCCCCTCCCTCAGTACTGCCCCTCCCTCAGTACTGCCCCTCCCTCAGTACTGCCCCTCCCTCAGTAACCCCCTCCCTCAGTACTGCCCCTCCCTCAGTTCCCCCTCCCACAGTAACCCCCTCCCTCAGTACCGCCCCTCCCTCAGTACCGCCCCTCTTATCGGCTCCCTGGAGCAGTCAGTGTGTGGCCAGATGTGGTAACCCCTGTTTTTTGGTCTACAGGACACCTGTGTCCAGGCGTACCTGAGCCTGCGGTCCCACTCCTCGCTCCTCATCACCCTCTTCTCGCTGATGCTGCGGACAGGACTCCCGGAGCTGAACTGTGCGCGGGACGTTGAATACTTGCGGGAGGCGCTGGCTGTGGGCAGTGAAACCCCAGCCGCGCACCAACACTTCCTCAGCTGCATCAGCGAGTGCGAGAGCCTGGGCTGGACTGTACAGGCCAACTGGTGGATCCACATGTGGATGGGCATTAAACAAGCCTGACCCCAGCTGCAGAGACTGACTGGTGTGGGACAGCGCTGACCGGTGTGGGACAGGACTGACCGATGTGTGTGGGCACTGACCAGTGGGACAGGAGTGACCAGTGTGGGACGGGAGTGACCAGTGTGGGACGGGAGTGACCAGTGTGGGACGGGAGTGACCGGTGACATGGGAGTGACTGGTGGGACAGGAGTGACCAGTGTGGGACGGGAGTGACCGGTGACACGGGAGTGACCGGTGGGACAGGAGTGACCAGTGGGACGGGAGTGACCAGTGTGGGACGTGAGTGACCGGTGACATGGGAGTGACCGGTGGGACAGGAGTGACCAGTGGGACAGGAGTGACCAGTGTGCGCCGGGAGTGATCAGTGGGACGGGAGTGACCAGTGTGGGACGGGAGTGACCGGTGACACAGGAGTGACCAGTGGGACAGGAGTGACCAGTGGGACGGGAGTGACCAGTGTGGGACGGGAGTGACCGGTGATGCAGGAGTGACCAGTGGGACAGGAGTGACCAGTGGGACGGGAGTGACCAGTGTGGGACGGGAGTGACCGATGTGGAATGGAGTGACCAGTGTGGGACAGAGTGACCGGTGTGGGATGGGTGTGTTGGGATCATGCCCGCAGTGCTGCGCTCGAGGTAGTTTCAAAGTACCATCAATGGAACAATTACATTGTTAACTTGCTGTGGTTTAACAGGCCCATAAACACAATAACATGCAAATAAATATATAATAACCAATAATACAATAAATTAATAATAAACCCCGGGAAACAATAGTGCTAAACCAAAGTCTGTAGTGTAACCAAAGACAAACTAAAGTGTTGTGCGGTGTTCAAGAGCCTGATGGTTGCTGGGAAGAAGCTGTTCCTGAACCTGGAGGTCACGGTTTTCAGGCTCCTGTACCTTCTTCCCGATGGTCGCAGTGAGATGAGAGCGTGGCCAGGGTGTTGTGGGTCTGTGATGATGCCGGCTGCCTTTCCGCGGCAGCGCCTCCTGTAGATTCTTTCAACGATGGGGAGGTCAGTACCTGTGATGGGTCGGGCAGTGTCCACCACTCTCTGTAGTCTCCTTCGTTCCTTGTCGTTTGAGTTACTGAAGCAGGTCCTGATGCAACCAGTATGTATCCGTGGAAGCAGATTACGACTTTTAGACAGATGTATGGATAGGAAGGGTTTAGAGGGATATGGGCCAAATACAGGCAAATGGAACTAGCGAAGGATGCTAGCTTGGATAAGGTGGGCTGAAGAGACTGCTTTTGTGCTGTGTAGCCCCATTACTCCATATTCAGGAAGTTGGATGTAGTTCTTAGGGTTTGAGAGACCAAGGGGTAATGGAGGTGAATGTACGAGTCAGGTGAGTGAGGTTAGATGATCAAGGAAGTGATAGTATTGAACGGTGGGACAGGTTTGAATGGTGGCGAGACCAGTTCCGGCCCACTACTCCCCATGTTCCTCTGAATCTCGATGGTGCATCGATGGTGAACAAACGACTCCCAGCACTTGATTTTTTATTAATTATTACTTTGATCTGAGGATAGGACAGTGCGGTTGTCATGGCGAGAGAGGGGGAGGAGAAGAAGGGAGTGGAACAACAAATAGTTAGTCAAGCCACTGGGCAGAGAATCGAGAGCGAGTAGCGGGCACAGGATTCTGCCAGAGAGGTACGTGCCTGAGCAACCTTCTCAATCGCGGTGGGTGGGGGGCTTGTTACACTGATCCACAGTCCCATGGGTTTAAGGTTAGTTTAGTTTTAGAGACACAGCGTGGAAACAGGCCCTTTGGCCCACCGAGTCCACGCTGACCATTCACATTAACTTATATCTTATTCCACTTTCTCATCCACGCTGGGGGGTATTATCAAAACTCCAATTAATCAACAAACCCGCATGTTTTTGGGATGTGGGAGGAAACCGGAGCACCCGGAGGAAACCCATACCGTCACAGGGAGAACGTACAAACTCCATGCAGGTGGCACCCATAGTCAGGATTGAGCCCGGGTCCCTGGGGCTGTGAAGCAGTGGCTCTACCACTGCACCTGTGTGGTGCCCCATTAAGTTTATGATCTCATGGGCAGCACTTGTCTGAGGGAGGGGTGGTGGGATCGAGGACCGTTGGAATCTAGAACCTGCTGAACCAGTGTGATTGCTGTGGGGAACCAAGGCAAGGGTTGGAACGGTCAAGGGGATGAAGAGATCGGAGAGATGACCTTTGCAAGCTGGGGGTCACCGCCCATAATCCAGCACACACAGCCACGGTTTAGGCTTGTTATTGTCACGTGCAGTGAAACGCTTTGTTTTGCTTGCTGTCCAAACAGATAAGATAATACTTTACTTAAATACAATCAAGCCAAACTCAAATGCAATAGGTAGAACAAAGGGGAAGATACAGAGTGTAGAATATAGTTCTCAGCATTGTAGCGCACCAGTTCCAGAGTCAAAGTCCAATGTCCACAATGGGGTAGAGGTGAATCGGACAGTACCCTAGCTTATGGAAGGGCCGTTTAGAAGCCGGATAACATTGGGAAAGAAGCTGATCCTGAGTCTGGTGGTGCGCTCTTTCCTGCTTTTGTACCTTCTGCCAGACGGGAGCGGAGAGAAGAGGGAATGGCCGGGGTGTGAGTTGCCAGGCCTATAGGGAGGGGTTGGGCAGTCTAGGACTTTACTCTTTGCAGCGATGGAGGCTGAGGGTGATCTTATTGAGGTGTATAAAATCATGAGTGGGTAGATAGGGTGAATGCATAGTCTCTTGCCCAGAGTAGGGGAATCAAGAACCAGAGGACAGAGGTTTAAGGTGAGAAGAGAATGATTTAATAGGAACCTGAGGGGCAACGTTTTCACACAGATTGCGTTAGGTGTATGGAATGAATTGCCAGAAGAGACATATAGACAAATACATGGATAGGAAAGGTTTAGATGGATATGGGCCAAACGCAAGGATACACGACTAACCCTGAATACCACGCTGGTCAGCATGGATCTGGTGGGCAGAAAGACCTGTTTCCGTGCTATTCAGCTCGTCTATGAAAGCATTGAGCACAAGGCACTGGTCTGGACAAAGGGCAGGCACTTAGAGTCATTGAGTCGTACAGCAAGGAAACAGGTCATTTGGCCCATTCATGACAACCAAGCTGCCACATCCAAGCTAGTCCTAACTGCCTACATTTGGCCCATTTCCCTCTAACCTTTCTTATACTTAGCTTTTAAATGCTGTTGTAATACCTGCCTCCTCTGGCAGCTCGTTCCGTATACCCACCACCCTCTGAGTGAAAAAGCTTCCCCTCAAGTTCCTATTAAATCTTTTCCCTCTCACCTTAAACCTCTGCCCTCTGGTACTTGATTCCCGTACCCTGGGTAAAAGCCTGCCAACCTCTCCCTATAGCACAGGCAATGTGCTCGTAAATCTTCTCTACACTCCTTCCTGCTTAACCCTCAACTTCAACCTGCCAAGGTGTCAGTTTTCAACGCAACGACTGTAAGCGCATTTCCATGCGGAACACATCAATCATGGTCTTGTTTCAATGGCCTGGTATGTAGAGGAGGACCTGGGCCAGAACTGAAGGCCAAACAACGAGTGTTCCACTTTGTCCGAGGTCAGCAGTGGGTTGATAGTGATCTACAGCTTCCTGCCCGCACCCAGTATAGACATCTCCGCACTGGGAGGGCGACCAACCTGACCCCTCTCTTCCTCAGGTAAGGAATGTTTCCCTCCTTTTCATCTCACCCCCTTTTCCTCAGATTTTTCGAAGGTTCCCCACCCCCATTCCTGATACACCTCAACCTCAGGTTGCTGTGGAGACCGTCACTCAAAAGGGGGACCGTCCTCTCCGTTACCAGATACAGACGATCCTGGCGCTGGTAGGGGCAGGACAAAGCCTGGCGAGTGATAGGTGGATACAGGTGAGGGGTGATTGGCAGATGGGTGGAGTAAATGATAGGCTGGAGGTGAAAAGGAGACATAGATGTCAGATAAGGAGAAGAGGAGTGAAATGTAAGGCCAGAGGGTGTGATATGGGTGGAATGAGATGAGACGTGGGGAAAGAGGAGGGGTAAAATGGGAATAAGGGGCTCGGGGGATGGGAGATGAGCGTAAAGGGGCTGTCCCACTGCGGCGACCTAATCTGCGTGTTTAGAAGAGTTTGCCCTCGACTCAAACTCGCAGCATGGTTGACACGTGGTCCTATGAGGTCACTGGAACTCTCCTTCATGCTCGAGGGAAGTTCCCGAATGCTCGCGACTTCAGCTAGGTCACGGAAATTTGGTCAGCATGGTTCTTTTCAACTCGTGCAGTGAAATGGGGTCGCTATTTAGTTACAGGCAGTGGCGGGCAGCTGTAGGCAATCTCCTTCGCTGACTGGGCATTTTAATTGGCTCATTGTAGCTTTCAGGGCCAAGGAAAACCGACCGGTAGGTAAAATGCCCGCTAAACGTTATTATACTTCTTAAAAGTGTCTCCACTCCTCTCCCCCTCTCTCCTCTCCCCCCAACCCCCTCTCCGCGCTCTCTAAAGAACTTACCATACATTGTGCAGCCATCTTTTACCTTCCTCTTCATCGCGGTGTGAATTTCAGACAGCGCTCCCCCGCTTTCCCTGGCCCCCGCCTTTCCAATGTGTGTGTGTGCGGTCGGTCGATCCAGCTCATGGTTTCAACGCTGACGGCCGATCCAGCTCGAGGTTTTCCAGGCGAGTGGCCTCGAGCTTGAAGGTTGAAGACACTCTTCTTAACTCGCGGATTAGGTCGCCGCAGTGGGACAGCCCCTTAGGGAGGTCTTCTCATTATTTAAGTCGTTGGATACACTGCTGGCCTAGATACTGAACCTTGGCAAGCTGTTCCACCTCAGAATGCATCTCAAGGAACCGCCTCACAGACCCCTAACAAATCCAACCATCGGCATATGAGCCCAGGCAGATCTCACCCTGCCT
The DNA here is from genome assembly GCF_010909765.2 of Amblyraja radiata. Lineage (NCBI taxonomy): Eukaryota > Metazoa > Chordata > Chondrichthyes > Rajiformes > Rajidae > Amblyraja > Amblyraja radiata. The sequence continues at coordinate 26,451,188 of NC_045973.1, forward strand.
CAGGAATAGGAGGGCAGGGGGAGGCTACTCTTCCCCTCTAGACTGTCCCACCAGCTAATAAGATATACAAAGGGATCTTGGGCTCCAAGTCCACAACTCCCTGAAGGTGGCAACACAAGTGGATTGAGTGGTAAAGAGGGCATATGGTATGCTTGCCTTCATCGGTCGGGGCATTGAGAATGTCAGAAAGTCTTGACAAAGTTTTATCAAATTTTGGTCAGGCCACATTTGGAGTATTGCATGCAATTCTGGTCATCCCATTACAGGAAGGGTGCAGAGGCTTTGAAAATGGTGCAGAGAAGGTTTACCAGAATGATGCCTGGATTAGAGGGTATTAGCCACAGGGAGAGATTGGACAAACTTGGATTGTTTTCTCTGGAGTGTCAGGTTATAGGGAGACCTGATAGAAGTATATACATTTATAAAAGGCATTGATAGGGCAGACAGTCAGAACCTTTTACCAGGATGGAAATATCAAACTCTAAAGACCATAGCTTTAAGGTAAGAGGGGCAAAGTTATAAGGAGATGTGCGGGGCAAATCTTGTTACACAGAGGTTAGTGGGTGCCTGGAATGGGCTGACTGGGATGGTAGTGCGGGCAGATACAAGAGTGGCGTTTATGAGGCTTTTGGGTAGGCACTTGGATATGCCCCGACCTATGTAGGCGCGCATGACACCACCCTTCTTCACCTGTGTGGCCACTTTCAGGCCGTTTTGTATCTCTGTTCATCAACATTCCTTTGTGTCCGGCAGTTATTGTATGTGTGTGACGGGGTGTACGGCAGTGAGGTTACAAGAATCCACAACAAGAGCGATTCCAGGGACATTGCACGGATTGATGACTGAACTAATGGAGGAGTGTGTTGCACTTTATCACATGTTGTGTTGCGTGTTACATGTTGTGTTGCCATTGCCAGACGAGTCTCAGCGGATGGCCCGGGTCAAGATGGACAACGTCACCTCTGGTGCGGGCGGCTGCTCTCCAGGGGGAACGGTGGGCCACGTGTGGCAAAGATACCCCCCGACAGGGGAATCCAGCCAATGGGGGCCCGCGCCCAGGGAACCTGGCCAATGGGGGCCCGCGCCCAAGGAACCCGGCCAATGGGGGCCCGTGTCCAAGGAACCCGGCCAATGGGGGCCCGTGTCCAAGGAACCCGGCCAATGGGGGCCCGTGTCCAAGGAACCCGGCCAATGGGGGCCCGCGCCCAAGGAAACTGGCCAATGGGGGTCCGTGTCCAAGGAACCCGGCCAATGGGGGCCCGCGCCCAAGGAACCCGGCCAATGGGGGCCCGTGCCCAGGGAAACTGGCCAATGGGAGTCCGTGTCCAAGGAACCTGACCAATGGGGGCCTTTGTCAGAAGCTGGCCAGTGGGAGCCCTCAGCAGAAGAACCTAGCCAATGGGAGCCCAGCGGCGAGCCCGAGTACAAGAGACAGCTTTACAGGCAAGTGCTGGTTTAAACCGAAGATAAGACACAGAAAGCTGCAGTAACGGAAGCTTCTGAAGAAGGGTCTTGACCCAAAACATCACCCATTCTTCTTTCCAGGGATGCTGCCTGTCCCGCTGAGTTACTCCAGCTTTTTGTGACTATCTACAGGCAAGTCTCTCCCTTCCATTGAGTGCTGCCCCCTTCGCCCTGCGTTGCCCACCGGCGCCCATTGACCGACAGACAGCTTCCGTTAACGTCTGCTGCTCTCATTTTCCCCTCCAGGCTCTTTGGACGTGAAGTGGCGGAGACCTTCCTCCATCCTGACCCAGCACGAGACCCGCCAAACCCCTCGGTCCAGCAGCTTCTCCAGAGGATGGGAGGTGCGATGATGGTATCACGGGGGTTGAGCGGTCCCCATTGTGCTGTTGGGGAGGGAGCTCCAGGATCTAGACTCGGTGATGGTGAAGGAATGGTGATAGATTTCCAAGATGGGACAGTGTAGGACCAGGAGGGGAACCTGCAGGTGGTGGCGTTCCCCTGTTCCTTTCCCCCCTGATAGTAAAGGGCCTATCCCACTTGGGCGTCATTTGCACGACATCCGAAAAATTGGTTGGTGCGTCGTGACGCGAGCGTGGTGGCGTATGCATTGACGCGCGGTGCCCCAGGATTTTGTAATGCTCAAAATCTGCGCACGCCACCTGCGTGATGTATCCCTTGCGCACGCTGACGTACCGACGGCGTATGTGTAGCGCGTAGTGACGCATGGCTACTCACGGTGACGCACGAACATTGCCAATGCTAATTTATTATGCGTCAATGTCCGTAACCATGCGCCGCACGTACGCCATCGGCGCGCCGTTTGTACGTCATTTGAGCGCCGCACCACGTAACCACCCGGGTATAAAGCGTGCGTAGTTTTGAACATTTTTTCACTGGGAAAATCCTTGCCACGGAGATCAGGCTAAGTATGAACGATATCGCAAATGGCTCCCAAAAGAAGCAGGGCCCTCTAGAGCACTTGGCCCGCGACTATCGTACTGCTAGACGATTTTCACGCGACTGTCACTACCGGCCTGTCGCGTAAATGACGTGCAAATAACACCCAAGTGGAACAGGCCCTTAAATATGTTTACTTTGGGAGGGGCTGTACATAGCACAGGTCATAGAGTCATACACCATGGAACAGGCCCTTTGGCTCAACTCGTTCATGCCGAACAAGATGCCCCATCTAATCTCCCATTTGCTTCAATTTGGCCCATATCCCAAATTTGAGGTAATCTTAACCCCCCCCCCCCCTATCTTTTTCCCCATTCCTCCTCCCCATTCCCCCACCTGGATTCCCACCTGTTTCTCCACCCTCCCCCTCCTACATTCCTCCATCTGACTTCACAATTCGCAATTATTCAAACCAATCTCACACCTTCTGCTCTTAAACCTGGCATTTATTCTAACCATCTGCCTATCAACCGCCCCCCTTGCCTCTGTCCACTTATGACCTGCCACACATCGTCCTGCCTCTCCCACTTTTCCAGCTTTTCTCTCTCCCCCTACAATCAATCTGAAGAAGGGTGCCGACCCCGAAACATCACCAGTCCATGTCCTCCTGAGATGTTGCCTGGCCCCGCTGAGTAAGAGACTGAGGGGAAACTGTCTAGAGGATTTTAGAATCATGAGAGATATGAATAAGGTGAATGGTCACAATCTTTTTGGCACCGTAAGGGAATCTCATGGGCTTAGGGGGGGAGGGAAATGATTTAATAGGAACCTGAAGGACAACTTTTCCACATAAGGGCGGTGGGTGTATGGAATGAGCTGCCATAGATGGTTGAGGCAATACAATGATGACATTTAAAAGACACTAGGACATGCACGTGGATAGGAAATGCCTACAGGGATATATCGGCCAAATGGGATTAGCCTAGACGGTGCATCTTGGTCAGCACGGGGGGGTTGGGCTGAAGGGCCTGTTTCCTTGCTGTACGACCCTTTGACTCGCCAACTTTACCTCTACAGGTCAGGTGACAGCCGAGCGGCTGTGGCGATGTGTTAGAGAAGGTTCCGGAAGCAGGAGCTCTCAGGCCCTGGTGCAGGTGAGGGGGCGATAGGGGATGCTCGAGGGATGGGGCAGAAGCTCGTCAGACTATCCAGACTCGGGGACAGTTTCTTCCCAGCTGTTATCAGGCAACTGAAGTGTCTCTCACCAATTAGAGAATGGCCCTGACCTCCCATCGACCTCATTATGAGACCCTTGGACTATCTTTAATTGGACTTTACTGGACTTTATCTTGCACTAAATCTTATTCCCTTTATCCTGGATCTGCATATTTTGGACGGCTTGATTGTAATCACGTATAATCTTTCCGCTGACTGGATAGTACGCAATTAAAAGCTTTTCACTGTACATCAGTACACATAATAATAATAATAATAATTTAGAGGTCCGTTAAGCTTCAGCGAGTACGAATTTTATTGATCCATTGCCGGTACATATGAAAATTAAACGTTCGTGACTATTGACTCCTTGACACTTGCTGCATATTTCTCGGTACACATGACAATAAACTAAACTAAATGATTCAACCCCCTGACTGATGATGGTATCCTTCCTGTAATGGGGCGGCCAGAACTTCACATAATATTCTGAGTGCAGCCCAAAGCTGCCACGTACTGATGTGTATATGTGTGTGTCGGTATGTCTGTGTGTGCGTCTGTGTATGTCTGTGTCCATGTGTGTGTGTGTCTGTGTGGGTGTGTGCCAGGCAGGCGTGCGGGAGCAGGCAGCGGGCAGGAGGCCACCCAATTGGGCGTCCACCCACCGGCGGGCTGTGGTGGAGGGAGTACGGCGAGACGCCGAGAGGCAGCAGGAACGAGCCGCCATCATCCTCAACGCCAACCCACTCACCGATATTAACGACAGCGCCGGCCGAGAGGGACCCAGGAGGTTCCTGCACCCCCTCTACGCCGGGGCTGGTGCGGCTGCCACTCCCGCGGGGACTCTGGTAGGTTCTGGGGTTTTGTGGAAGGGAAGGGGGAGAGGAGGGGAGAAAGGGATGGAGAGGAGGAGGGGTATGGAGGGAGTTTGGCGGAGAGGAATGGGAGGGGTAGGAGTGCAAAGGAGGGGGGAGGAAGGGAGTGAGGAAAGGAGGAGGAGGGATGATGGGAGCGCAGAGGAGGGGAGGGAAGGGAGGCGTGGGTTTGAGCAAAGGGAAGGGGGCTGGAGGAGACTGGAGGAAAAGCAAAGGGAGGGAGGAGAGGACACGAGGGGTGGTAGGGAGCGGGGAAGAAAGTGGCGCAGTGGTAGAGTTGCTGCCAGAGACCTGGGTTCGATCCCGACTATGCGTGCTGTCCAAGTTGTCACCGGCTACATGTTAATAAACCAAAACCTAACGTCCCCATTGAACCTGTTCCACCTGCCCCGTCAGAACACTAAGCTCACTGACTAAGCTCACTGACCCCTTCCCCCTACGGTCGTGCATAATCCCCCTTCACCTGATATCCTCACGGCCTCACCAACATCTTGTACAACTGTAACATAACGTGCCTACTTCTATACTTGGTTCCCTGACTGATGAAGGCCAGGGAGCCAAAAGCTTTATTCACCATCCCGCCTCCCTTTGACATCACTTTCAGGAGGGAACTATGTACCTGCACTCCTAGATCCCTCTACTCTGCCATTACTTAAGTGTTGTAATCGTGCACATTTGGGGAAAGGAATCTACCTGCAAGTGTCTAGTCCCTGCTAAAGGTTACCAGGTGCTTGCCTCCCCTGCAGTGTGGAGATGTTTTATGGAAGAGGAAATGTGTTTGTGCAGAATCACAGCCCCTGGCATGTTTGACATTGGTGAAGTATTTTGGGAGATAGTCCCTTAAGATCCTTCCTCTCATTACAGCCCTCAGGGCGGTGAAGATGCAAGGTCCAAGGAGCAAGCTGGACAACTAACTGCCCCGTACCACCACCCCTCCCCACAGTACGAGGGTCCTGCTGTGAGAGGGGCTTTGGCGAAGAATCCCGTAAAGTCGTAATCAAAACTGGAGAAAAATGCACTGTTACCAACATTGAATGTTCTTCACATTGCGTGTCATCCTTGCCCAGGGAGGTGTGATGGAATGATGTAAAGGGACATCTTCACTGTGTCTCACCCCGGGTGTGTGTTGGGATGGTGTATGCTGATAGATGTCTGTCTGTCTGTGGTTGCCCAGCGGGTGGTGATACTGTGTACGGAGATCAAAAGTCAGAGCCAATGTAGAGAGCAGAGAGGACAACACCAGTGCCACCACCCTCAGCCGCACAGGGTGAGGGTCCAACAGGATTCTTGTTAGTGGGTAAGTTAAATCCCAACTGATTCAGGAGGAGTTGTAAAGGTTGTTATAGTATCCACCTTGTCTGCCGGGTGGCACTGTGGCGAAGCAGTAGAGTTGCTGCTTTACAGCGCCAGAGACCCGGGCTCAACCCTGACTACGGTTACTGTCTGTATGGAGTTTGTACGTTTTCCCTGTGACCGCGTGGGTTTTCTCCGGGCGCTCCGGTTTCCTCCCACATTCCCATGACGTACAGGTTTGTTGGTTAATTGGCTTTGGTAAAATTGTAAATGGTCCCCAGTGGTGAGAAGGATAGTGCTCGTGTACGCGGGGATCGCTGGTCGGCACGGACTCAGTGGGCAGAAGGGCTTGTTTCTGATCTCTGGAGTCTAAAGACTGCGATGATATCTGAGGCACAGTTGGTGACCTGAACCCTAGAGGTCCCCATCGCAGATCTCCATCCATCAGTTCCCACAAGCTCCCCAAACATTGAAGGCAACACCTCCGCTCAGTCCGCAATAACCTACCTGAACTCCCGGTGGCTCAGCACTTCAACTCCCCCTCCCATTCCCAATCCGACCTCTCTGTCCTGGGTCTCCTCCATTGCCAGAGTGAGCAACACCGGAAATTGGAGGAACAGCACCTCATATTGCTTGCCTGGGTTGCTTGCGTCCGGATGGCATGAACGTTGAATTCTCCCAGTTTTGCTGGCCCTTGCTGTCTCCTCCCCTTCCTTAACCCTCGAGCTGTCTCCTCCCATCCCCCCGCCCTCGGGCTCCTCCTCCTCCCTTTTTCCTTCCTTCTCACCCCCCACCCCCCATCAGTCTGAAGAAGGGTTTCGGCCCGAAACGTCGCCTATTTCCTTCGCTCCATAGATGCTGCTGCACCCGCTGAGTTTCTCCAGCATTATTGTGTACCTTCGATCTTCCAGCATCTGCAGTTCCTTCTTGAAAACATTGAAGGCAACAGCTCCATCCAAGACCGCAAGATATTGCAGAAAATTGTGGATGCAGCCCAGACCATCACACAAACCAACCTCCCTTCCATTGATTCCATCTACACCTCACCTAGCCTCGGCAAGGCCAACAGCATCATCAAGGTCCAGTCTCATCCCGGTCACTCCCTCTTCTCCCCTCTCCCATCAGGCAAGAGGTACAGATTCAGGGACAATTTCTTCCCAGCTGTTATCAGGCAACTTAACAATCCTATCAACAAGTAGAGAGCAGTCCTGACCTCCCATCTGCCTCATTGGAGACCGTCTTTAATCGGACTTCACTAGACTTGCACTAAACGTTATTCCCTTTATCATGTATCTGTACACTGTGGACAGCTTAATTGTAATCATGTATAGTCTTTCCACTGGCTGGATAACATGCATAAATACGTGACAATAACTAAACAAATCTAAAGAAGGGTCCCAATCCAAAACGTCACCTGTCCATTCACTCCACAGATGCTGCTGAACCCACTGAGTTCCTCCAGCACTTTGGGTGTTAGTCATGGTCATAGAGTGATAGTGTGGAAACAGGCCCTTATGCCCAACTTACCTCCACAGGATAACATGTCCCAGCTACACTAGTCCCACCTGCCCGCGTTCGCTCCATGTTCCGCTAAACCTGTTCTTCCATGTACCTATCTAACTGCTTCTTAAATGATGGGATAGTCCCTGCCTTAACTAGTTTTTCTATGGATGTACGGAAGCTTATTTATTTATTTATTTTTTCTATGTAAAGCACTTTGGTCTCAACGCGAGTTGATTTAAACGTGCTATATAAATAAAGTTTACTTACTTACTTACTTACTTACTTACTTACTTACTTACTTACTTACTTACTTACTTACTTACTTACTTACCTCCTCTGGCAGCTTGTTCCATACACCCACCATCCTTTGTGTGAAAAGGTTACCTCTCAGATTCATATTAAATATTTTCTCCTTCACCTTAAACCTATGTCCTCTGGTCCTCGATTCACCTACTCTGGGCAAGAGACTGTGTAACTACCCAATCTATTCCTCTCATGATCTTATACACCTCAATAAGATCATCCCGCATCCTCCTGCGCTCCAAGGAGGATGCGGGATGATTTTATGACCTCAACCTGCTCAACCTCTACCTATAGCTCCGACCCTCTTGCCCTGGCAACATCCTTGTAAATCTTCTCTGTACCCTTTCCAGCTTGACAACATCTTTCCTATAATATTGTGACCAAAACTGAACACAATACTCTAAATGTGGCCTCACCAACGTCTTATACAACTGCAACATGACTTCCCAACCTTTATACTCAGTACTCTGACTGATGAAGGCCAATGTGCCAAATGTCGTTTTGACCACCTTATCTACCTGCGACTCCACCTTCAAGGAACCATGCACCTGTACTCCTAGGTCCCTCTGCTCTACAACACACCCCAGAGCCCTGCCATTCACTGTGCAGGCCCTGCCCATGTTAGACTTCCCAAAGTGCAACACCTTACATTTCTCTGTATTAAATTCCATCAACCATTCCTCAGCATACCTGGCCAATCGATCAAGATCCTGCTGCAATCTTTCACAACCATCTTCACTATCTGCAAAACCGCCCACGTTTGTATCAACTGCAAACTTGCTACTCTTGTTGTGTATGTTCTCATCCAAATCATTGATATAGAGGACAAACAGTCATGGGCCCAGCACTGAACCCTGAGGCACACCACTAGTCACAGGCCTCCAGTCCGAGAAGCAACCTTCCACCATCATGAAGCCCATTTTATATCCATTCAACTATCTCTCCTTGGATCCCATGAGATCTACTACCATGCAGAACCTTGTCGAATGCTTTGCTAAAGTCCATTTTTACAACATCTACAGCTCTGTTTTACTCAAGATTCCAGCATCCAGTTTCTTGAATCTCCCAAATCTTCTCGACATAGAACAGTACAGTGAGGAACAGGCCCTTCGCCGCACAATGTCTCTGCTGAATATGATGTCAAGACCAACTCTTACCTGCCTGCACGTGATCCACATCCCTCCATCCCCTGCATATCCACGTGCTTATGTAAAAGTCTCTCAAACACCACTGTCGTATCTGCCTCCACCACCACCCCTGGCAGCACGTTCCAGGCACTAACCAACCTCAGTTAAAAAAACGCCCCTCTCACTTTGATATGCCCTCCAGTATTTGACGTTTCCACACTGGGAGAAAGTTTCTGATTGTCTATCCTATTAATGCCTCTCATGATTATATAAACATGATTATATAATCAGATCTTTCATCAACCTCAGATGCTCTAGAGAAAACAGCCCACCCTGTCACGGTGGGTATCGAGGAGAGGTGTGTGCGTGGAGTGATTCCGGCCGAGCTTACCCCACCCCGCTCCGTCGGAATTGCTCACAGGACCCACGGCCCGGGTCCCTTCCCGAGAGCCGGCCCCACACAACATGATCCTCCTTTCCGAGATGCCCAGCGTGCCGTTCCATGACGCTGAGAGGCGGGTACTGTACAGGCTGCTCCTGCACACTCTGCACTTCCTCGCCCTTGTCTTCCATCCGGACACGCCCTGGCGGTCCATGTTACCATCTGACGGCAGGAGTGGTCCCCAGTGGAGGTCTCTCTATAGGGGAGTCCTCCCCCTTTACATCGGGGACCTGGGGTGGGGAGTGTTGCACATGGCTGTGGCCTGTAACAGATACTTGAGCCGGTTCACGGACTCGCCAGCCGCCTGTCACTTCAGCGGCGAGGAAGAGACTGTGTTTGATGTGTACGTGCAGTGTGAGAGGTTGCAGCCCCAGTTCAACTATCTGAAGGGGCTGCTCCTCAAGTATTGGCTACATTTTAGCCCCACACTCCTGATATTTGGGGACCCGGTACAGAGGGGGGAAGGGTCGGGAGGGAGGAGGGGATCTCCCTGTCCGTCTGCTCCTGGGCCTGGCCACGATGGCCATTGGCGGGTCCAGGCAGTGGGCAGTTGACGGCAGCATCGGGGGCAGCTGCCTGCCCCTTTCCCGGGCCTAGGTTTGTGCCCGCATGTCCTTGGCGAGGGAACACGCGGTGTCCACGGGGACTTGAGGCCTTCCGTGAATGCTGGTCGCCACGGGAGGTCGAGTGTATTATTGAGAAAGTTGGCGACATATTAATTTGTTGACCGTTTGTTTGTAAACTGTCAACATAAGAGGCCTTTGATTGTGTTAATACTCTGTTTTTGTTTTCTGAATAAAAGTATTTGTAAAAAAAGTGTGGCACTCGCTCAGTACCGCCCCTCCCTCAAGTACTACCCCCCCCCTCAGTACACGGACCCACAATTTGCCAACGATGCTGAAACCCGATGCGAAACGCTCCCAAAATAGCTCGAGCGGTCAGAAGGAAACCATCAACAGGACAGCATTCACTGCGGGTCTGGCCACATTTTGACGACCTGTGGCCGTAGAACGCCCAGCAAAATGGCAAAGATCCCACCACAAGGTATGTCAACTCTATGTTTTGTTCTACGTCATTCATTTGTTTTGTCGTGCAGCATCTTGCAAACAGTCAGGATATGTGGGGTAAAACACAGTGCTGGAGGAACTCAGTGGGTCAGGCAAGGCTGGATATGTTTCACACACAACAGTCCCCTTGCATCCACACAGGGGCTGTCCCATTGATGGAAACATAGAACAGCACAGGAACCGGCCCTTCAGCCCATAATGTCCATGCCCAACATAATGTGTGCCATGACCTGAATCGTCACCCATACGTTTTCTCCAGTGATGCTGTCTGACCCGCTGAGATACTCCAGCACGTTGTGTCTTCGGTATATACCAGCATCTGCAGTTCCTTTCTACACATAATGTGGGAGATACAGACTTTTATAGAAAGGGGGAAGGTGGACTGATGGATTAAGACACAGAATAGGAACAGGCCCTTCAGCCACAATGTCCGTGCTGAACGTGACAGCAACTAATCTCTGCCTGCACGTGATCCATATTCCACCATTCCCTGCACTTCCATGTGCCTATCCAAAACTCTCTAAAAGCCACTATCATATCTGCCTCCACCACAACCCCTGGCAGCACGTTCCAGGCACCCACCTGTGTAATAAAACTTGCCACATACTTCTCCCTTAAACTTTGCCTCTAGTCATTGACATTTCCATCCTGGGGAAAGGGTTCTGACTCTCGCCGCTATTTATGCCTTCCTCGATTTTAAATTATTCTATCAGGTCTCCTCCCCCCCCCAACCTCCGATGTTCTAAGAAAATAAACAAATTCTGATACAATTACTTTGTGTCTTCCTTCATGCAAGATGACACAAAAACATCCAGAGGTTCAAATGAACAAATAGAGTCACAGAATCATACATTGCTGAAACAGGCCCTTCGGCCCAACTTCTCCATGCCGGCCAAGATGCCCCATCCAAGCTAGTTCCATTTGCTCGCATTTGGCCCAAATCCCTCGAAACCTTTCCTATCCACGTACCTGATAAATGCTTATTAAACCTACCTCAACTACCTCCTCCGGTGGCTCATTCCAAAAACTCACCACTCTCTGTAAAAAAAAAAGTTACCTCTCGGGTTCCATTTAAATCTTTCCCCTCACACCTTAAACCTCTGTCCCTTCGTGCTCGATTCCCCTACTCTGGGCAAAAGACTGTGCATTTACCAGATCTATTTCTCTCATGATTTTGTACACTATAAGATCACCCCTCATCCTCCTGCGCTCAATGGAATAATGCCCTAGCCTGCTCAACCTCTCCCTATAGATCAAGCCCTTGAGTCCTGGCAAAATCTTTGTAAATCTTCTCTGCACCCTTTCCATCTTGACATCTTTCCTATAGCATGGGGTCAAAAACTGAACACAATACTCTAAATGTGGCCTCACCAATGTCTTATACAACTGCAACATGACCTCCCGACGCTCAGTCCGCAATAACCTACCTGAACTCCCGGTGGCTCAGCACTTCAACTCCCCCTCCCATTCCCAATCCGACCTTTCTGTCCTGGGTCTCCTCCATTGCCAGAGTGAGCAACAGCGGAAATTGGAGGAACAGCACCTCATATTCCGTCTGGGGACCTTGCGTCCGTATGGCATTAACATTGAATTCTCCCAATTTTGCTAGCCCTTGCTGTCTCCTCCCCTTCCTTAACCCTCTAGCTGTCTCCTCCCACCCTCCCATCCGCCCGCCCTCGGGCTCCTCCCCCTCCTCCCCTTTTCCTTCTCCCCCCCCCACCCCCCATCAGTCTGAAGAAGGGTTTCGGCCCGAAACGTCGCCTATTTCCTTCGCTCCATAGATGCTGCTGCACCCGCTGAGTTTCCCCAGCAATTTTGTGTACCCGCCTATACTCAATACCCTGACTGATGATTGCTAATGTGCCAAAGGCCTTTTTGACCACCCATCTACTATTAAATTCCATCCACCGTTACTTAGCCCACCTGCCCAACCGATCAAGATCCTGCTGCAATTTTTTTACAACCGTCTTCATCGATCTGTAATACAATATTTGTATCATGTTTATACTCAGGGCAAAAACAGAGCAGGCTTAGGCGGGGCACCTTGGTGGGCATGGGTGAGTTGGGCAGGAGGGCCTGTTCCCGTGCTGTGTGACTCTGACTGACACACTGGGTAAGGTTTGCCCCATTCCTTTCCACTCATGGTGGCCCCAGCTCCACTGATTGGGATCCCATGCTCCCAGTGAACTGGGGAAGGATCCCAACCCGAAAGTCATCTATCCATTCCCTCCACAGATGCTGCTTGACCCACTGAGTTCTTCCAGCACTTTTGTGTTTTGCTCCCTCTGAACTTACTGGGTTCACTAAGTTAATTGTCACAACACTAGGAAAGAACAATACAGATAAATTAAAATATGTAGAATGAATATTGACAATTACAATAATACTTTATTAGCCAAGTATGTTTTGCAACATAGGAGGAATTTAATTTGCCAAGTCAGACAAACAAATAAAAATCAACAGAACACACAAAACACATTTTAACATTAACATCCACCACAGTGACTCCTCCACATTCCTCACTGTGATGGAAGGCGTAAAAAAGTGGTCTCATCAATGTCCTCTCTTTGCTCTATATATTGAAAGATATTTGGACAGGTCTATGGATAGGAAGCATTTAGAGGATGTGGGCCAAATGCAGGCAAATGGGACAAGCCCAGTAAGTCAACTTGCTTGGCGTGGACAACGTGGACCGAATGGCCTGTGACCCGTGCTGTACGGATCCGTTATTACGCATCCATCAGTCCTGGAAATTGGTTCATCCAAGCCCACCCTGCGCGCCGATTACCGAGGGAGTTGAGGGATAGAACAGGGCAATGGGATTGATGAACGGCGGTGGGGTAGAGGGGCCAAAGGGCCTGTTCTTGCTGCTGTTACTGTGGGACGGCCCCAGAGGGAGTGGATTTTGGCGAGGCAAGGTACTGGGAGTTTCAAAAGCCTCAAATGAGGAGGGACCTGCGGAGATCCGGCGGCGTGCAGCGACAGGGGCGGGGAGGGGAGGGGGGGGGGGGGTTAGGATATGAGGGGGGGTTAGGATAGGGGAGCGGTGGTTCAGGAGTGGGACGTGGGAGCTGGAAGCGGAAGGGGTGGACCATGTCCCAGAGTCGGAGGTTACAAATAAGTTTTCCCGAACTTTTCAAAACTTTTGCCAAACTTTCTGTGAAAGTTTTTTTTGGGGATTTTTCAGTGCGGAGCCGCGCAGCCCTGTCCCCGCCGGCCGGTGCACCCCTCCCGACCCCACAACCCCGCCTACAACCCCTTCCCCCGGGTTCCCATACCCATTGCCTTCCACGCCCCCTTCCTAAAAACAAAACCGCATTCTGACAAGCCCACCCACTCGTTCTACCCCCTTTCACCCCTCTCCGCCTCTCCCTTCAACCAACCTCGCCTCCACCCCTTTCTTCCCCCTCCCCCCTTCATTTATCTCCAAACCTGCAACCAGTCCTCGCCCCCAACTCTTCTGCCATTCCCCTTCCTGCCTTCCCCCTTCCTCAACCATTCCTCCCCCTTACCCCCGCCTTCCGCCACCTCTTCATATCCTTTGCCCCATCCTCCCCTACCATCTCTCCTTCTCTCCCATTCTCTTCCACCCCTGCCCAACCCTCCCCCCCCCCCCACACCTCCCCATCGCCCCTGCCCCCCACCCTCTCCTTGCCCCTTCTCCCTTGCTCATCTCCCCCCCCCCCCCCCCCCCCACTGTCCTGTTGCCCCCACCAGACCCAGGAACAGCCTCCACCCGGTGCCTAACTCTGCCCATTCCCCTCCCTGGTGTTACAGAGTCGCCCATGGAAAGCATGAAGATTCGGAGGAGGAGGGAGATTGAGGACAGGGATCAGCCCGAGCGGGGGCGAGAGGAGGCTGGAGAAACGTCCTGGACGGTGGGTTCACAGGTCACGCTGCCCTATCTGTTGTCCGGAATAGGCATGGTTCTGGCCGGGTTTGAGTTGGACATTATTCAGGTCAGTCCCTTATTTTCTTTTGAGTTTATTGTCATGTGTACCGTGGTATTGCACTGATCCCCATCAAGAGAACCAGTATTGAACCGTGACTTGTTTGACTTTATTTATTGTCATGTGTACCAAGGTACAGTGAAAAACTTTTGTTGCATGCTAACCAGTCACAGAAAAGATAATAGATGATTATAATCCAGCAGTCCAGAATGTACATGATAAAGGGATTAACATTCAGTGCAAGATAAATTCAGTAAAGTCCAATCAAAGATAGCCCAAGGGTCTCCAATGAGGTAGATAGTAGGTCAGGACTGTTCTCTAGTTGGTGGTAGGATGCTTCAGTTGCCTGATAACAGCAACTGTCCCTGAATCTTGAGATGTGTGCGTTTTCAGACGTCAATAACTTATGTCTGATGGGAGAGGGGGGAAGAGGGAGTGGCCAGGGTGAGACTTGCCTCTGGCCTCTGGAACTGATGCGCTGCAATACTTATTGGTAGTTTAGTTTATTGCCACATGTACCGAGGTACAGCAAAAAACTTTTTGTTGCGTGCTATCCAGTCAGCGGATAGAGTTCCACTGTTTCCATCCTTGTATCCTGTCGTTAGCACAACTTCCCTAGCCAACAATAGACCCTTATGGACTCCACATCTCCATCTATCAATCTCCAGTGATGCTGCCTGACCCGCTAAGTTACTCCAGCATTTTGTGTCTATCTTCACCTGAAAGACAATACATGATTACATTCGAGCTGTACTGTACACTGACAATGACAATTAAAATTGAATCTGAATCTGAATCTGAATCTGAGCTGTTAGCAGTGTACAGATGGAGGATAAAAGGAGTAACATTTAGTGCAAGATAAAGTCTAGTAAATTATGAATAAAGACAGTCCGTGGGTCTCCAGTGAGGTAGATGGTAGCTCAGGACAGCTTGCTAGTTATTGATAGGACGGTTCAGTTGCCTGATCACATCTGGGAAGAAGCTGTCCCTGAATCTGGAGGTGTGCGTTTTCACACTTCTGTACCTCTTGCCTGAAGAGGGAGCGACTTCAAACCTCCCCATCCCCACCCAGTTATCGCAGAGTGTGCTATTGTGAAGAGAGTCTGGAGAAGGATGCAAGGGGCCCTTGTCACAGTTTATCCCTTTAGACTGCAGAGATACAGAGTGGAAACGGGTCCTTCGGCCCACCAAGTGTACGCTAACCAGTGATCAACCCCATACGCTAGCACTATCCTACACACTCGGCCCAATTTAACAATTTTTACCAAAACCAATCAACCTACAAAACTCTATGTTTTTGGAGAGTGGGAGAAAACCAGAGCACCCGGAGAAAATGCACACGGTCACAGGGAGAACGCACGAACTACGTACAGACAGGATCGAAGATAGCCAGGATCGAACCCGGGTCTCTGGCGCTGTAAGGCAGCAACTCTAATGTTGCACCACTGTTCTGCCATATACATCCCAAACAGCTCCCTAACAGGGGACTCTCTGATTTACGGGCTGTTCCCAGGGCAAGTTTGGAGCCAAACATCAAGTGCTGCTGGAAGACCATCAACTCGGTGAAAGATGCTCTATGCCCAAAACCTGTTGACCTTCCAGCAGAGCGAGATGTCCTTCAGGGAATGTTGCCGACTGGCCCTCTCCAGACTGCAGGAGTTCGTGTTGAGGGACGCACTGAAGCTCGGTGCAGACAACACCAGGGCTCCGTGGGGGAGGACCACAGTCTAGGGTCCTTCCGTAGCTGGACATTGGGGGGGCCAGTGGGTCACCCCTCAAACAGGGGAAGGGATAGCACCCTAGGGGGCCATATGAATGGCAAGGGTGTTTTGTTTAAAGATAGGTGTGAACACTACTGAGTACGACACTGTTGAATGTGTGGACACCGAGAATGTATGAAGTATCAGCAGTTTTCCTTTTGTAAATTCTGAATACAGTTTATTTTTTAGGGAAGAAAATTGACCCCCAAGTATGGCACGAAAATCGGCCTTCAGCCTAACTCATCCATGCCGACCAACATACTCCATCTAACAGTCCCATTCGCCTGTTTGCCTGAGATAGAAACATAAAAAATAGGTGCAGGAGGAGGCCATTCAGCCCTTTGAACCAGCACCGCCATTCACTGGGATCATAGCTGAGCAGCCAAAATCAGTACCCCCCCCCACGTTCCTGCTTTCTCCCCATATCCCCCTAAACCTGTCCGATCCATGTACCTGTCTGAACAAGGGTGCTGACCAGAATCGTCACCTATCCATGTTCTCCAGAGATGCTGCCTGACCCGCTGAGTCACCCCAGCACTTTGTGTCTTTCCCTGACTAAATGTCTCTTAAATGTTGTTGTTCTACCTGCTTCAGCTATATCCTCTGCGAGCTCGTTCCATACACCCCCCACCTTCTGTGTGAAAAATATCGCGATTAAATCTTTCCCCTCTAACCTTTAACCTATGTCTATTGATTCCCCTGTAAAACAGTGTGCGTTCATCCTAGCTATTCCCCTCATGATGTTGTACACCTCTATAAGACCACCTCTCATCCTTCTGCGCTCCAAGGAATAAAGTCCTAGCCTGCCCAGCCCCGCCCTGTAGCCCAGGCCCCTGAGTCCAAGTACCATCCTCGTAAATCTTCTCTGCACTCTTTCCAGTTTAACAGCATTAATTAAATTGTTTTTTTTATAGTCTGGCAGCACCTGATGCGCTACAATGCTGAAAACCATATTCTGCACTCTGTATCTTCCCCTTTGCTCCATCTGTTATACTTGAGTTTGACCTGATTATACACTGTATTATCTGTTTTGTTTGGATAGCATGCAAAACAAAGCTTTTCACTGTACCTCGGTACACGTGACAATAATAAGTCTGAACATAAGTTGTAGTTCAACAAACAGCACTAAACTATTAAAAAAAAGTCACCTTCCCATGTTCTCCAGAGATGCTACCTGACTCGCTGAGTTACTCCAGTACTCTGTCTTTCCCTATCCAAATGTCTCGTAAGGATTGTTATTCTACCTGCCTCAACCAATTCCTCTGGCAGCTCAGTGTAGGTCAGGCAGCATGTCTGGAGAACATGGAGAGAATGGGTTGACTGGGGTTATATACACTGGAATTTAGCAGGATGAGAGGGCATCTTATAGAAACATATAAAATTCTTAAGGGATTGGACAGGCTAGATGCAGGAAAAATGTTCCCAATGTTGGGGGAGTCCAGAACCAGGGGTCACGGTTTAAGAATACGGGGTAGGTCATTTAGGGCTGAGATGATGAAAAACCTTTTCACCCAGAGTTGTGAATCTGTGGAATTCTCTGCCACAGAAGGCAGTGCAGGCCAATTTACTGGATGTTTTCAAAGAGAATTAGATATAACTCGTAGGGTTAACGGAATCAAGGGATATGGGAAGAAAGCAGGAATGGGGTATTGATTTTGGATGATCAGCCTTGATCATATTGAATGGCGGTGCTGGCTCGAAGGGCTGAATGGCCTACTCCAGCGCCGATTTTCTATGTTTCTATGATAGGTGAGTAATCTGAACAAGGATCCCGACCTGAAATGTTCTCCAGAGATGCTGCGTGACACGCTGGATTACTCCAGCAAATTGTGTTTTAAACCAGCATCCACAGTAGCTTGTATTTCATTTTTCATTTTACACTGCCAGCTCCTCCTTTGTCCCCCCCACCCCACGGCAGCCCCCCCCCCACACTGGGTGCTCCATTGTTCTCCCCCCCCCCCACCACCACCACTTTGTGACAAGATTAGCGTGTAGCCAAATGGTGGACAGGCATCCCTGTCCATTGTTCCATTGAAGAAGGGTCCCGACCTGATACGTCACCTAACCATGTTCCCCAGAGACTCTGCCTGACCTGGTGAGTTACTCCATAACTTTGTGTTTATCTTCGGTATAATCCAGCATCTGCTGTTCCTTCCCACACATGACTAGTCTGAGGAAGGGTCCTCCTGACCTGAAATGTCCACCACAGATGCTGCCTGATCTGCTGAGTTACTCCAGCACTTTGTGTCTTTTTTTGTAAAGCAGCATCTGCAGTTTGCTGTGTCACCAGAGGCCCAGGCATTAGTTGTGTCCATCCAATCAGCAAGCTGCCGGTGTGATGTCATAGATTGTTTAGATTTGTGTCGCGGGTCGCTGGGGATCCCCCCCCCCCCGCCCCCCCCCCCACCAACAGGTCCACACGGCCACACGGGATGTTGTGCAACCCCTTGCCTGTGCTCAGGGCCGCCCACCACACCCCTCACTGGAGCAGGCACTCTCGGTCAGATTCGTTTGACAACAGTTGATTCCTTGTACTACCCGCTGCTGCCAAGTCTGCCCATTATGTCCGTCAGGACTCAGCCGCCTTGGTCAGTGTGGGCTCCTTCAGATAATGCAGGAGCATTCATCAAGGGGGGGTTAGCTTGGGGTGGCATGGTGGCACGGCGATAGAGTTGCTGCCTACAGTGCCAGAGACCCGGGTTCAATCCTGACTACGGGTGCTGGCAGACGGAGTTTGCACCTTCTCCTTGTGACCGCGGGGGTTTTCTCCAGGTGCTCCGGTTTCCTCCCACACTCCAAGGACGTTCAGGTTTGCAGGTTAATTGGCTTTGGTACAATTGTAAAATTGGCCCTAGTGTGTGTAGGATGATATTAGTGTACAGTTCTCCCTGTGACTGTGTGGGTTTCCTCCGGGTGCTCCAGTATCCTCCCACATCCCAAAAATGTGTGTGTGCGGGTTTGCAGATTGACCAGCCCTCTATAAATTGCCCCCCCAGCCTGTAGGGAGTTGGTGAGAAAGTGGGATAACATAGAACTAGTGATTGATGGTTAGCATGGACTCGGTGGGCCGAAGGGCCTGTTTTCCTGCTCTAGCTCTAAACAGCTGCCTGACCCGCTGAGTTTCTCCAGAACTGTGTAATTCGCACCAGAGAATGATAGCTGGAACCTGGAGCAAGAGGCAGGATGCTGGAGGGACTCGGCAGATCGGGCAGTGTCCGTGGAGGCAGAGGGGTGGTCGACATTTTGGGTTGGGACCTGCTGAGGGGAGGGGTCAGAGGCTGGAGGTGGCGAAGCAGGTGTGGGGGGTGGTGGGGGGGGGGGGGGATGGAGCCATGGTTAGGGAGCGAAGGGAGGCAGGCTAGAAAGTG
This sequence comes from Amblyraja radiata, assembly GCF_010909765.2. NCBI lineage: Eukaryota > Metazoa > Chordata > Chondrichthyes > Rajiformes > Rajidae > Amblyraja > Amblyraja radiata. The sequence goes on from NC_045973.1 coordinate 26,470,455, forward strand.
GCAATGTAACCTACCTCCCCTCCCCCCTTGCCCCCTTCCTCCACTCTAGTCATTTAACCAGTTCCACAGTTCACCACATTGTATCTCTCTTAAGATCATACCTTCCCTGACCAACAATGGGCCCGCCAGGCCACCTCCCTGCCTGAAGTCATCTGTTGGTGATGCTGCTTTCACAGTAGGGGAATGAGTGGAGTGGAGGGGGGGGGGGGGGGGGGTGAATCCTTCTCCACCTTTGCCCTCTGATTCCATGAGATCTTCCTGTGGTTCTGAGCCCTCCTCCCCCCCCCCCCCTCTCCCAAACTGCCAGAATAGGGCACGGAACAGTACAGCACAAGAACAGGCCCTTCGGCCCATGATGTCCGTGCCGAACATGATGCCAACACCATCTGTTGGACATAATCCATATCCCTCTTATCCCTGCATGTTCATGTGCCTATCCAAACGTCTCTGAAACACCACTGTTGTAACTGTCTCCTCCACCCCTGCCTCCCATGGTGTAAAAATGCTTGCCCCACGCATCTACATTTGCCCCTCTCACCTTCATCCTATGACCGCTAGTCTTTGACATTTCCACCTTGGGGAAAAGGTTCTGACTGTCTCCCCTATCTATTCCTTTCAATTTTATATACAGCTATTCAGTCTCTCTGTATAATTTTATAATTTATTTACTGTTCATAATTTATCCATTTACCTGTCTATTTATATTTATCTATTTATTTATTTGTCAATCTGTCAATGCATTTATTCATCTATTATATGCATTTTTATTTATTTATTATTTATTTTTGTTGAATACTTCTAACTGGTCTCACCACATAATCTTATATACTTATTTGAGGTCTCCCCTCAACCTCTGAAGCCCATGACAGAACAATCCGTCTGTCCAACCTCTCCCCGTAGCTTTAATGCTCTAATCCAGGCAGCATTCCGGTAAACACCTTCCCCCTCTCCAATGCCTCCAGTACATCCAGACCAGCCTCGACGCTGTGCCCTGCTGCTGAGACAGCAGAATTGGCCAGAGCCGCCTGTTCCTGCTCTCCGCATGCCAACGGCAAACCAAACAGCTTCTCTGTATGTAGCACAGGTCTGACTCACTGCAAGGCTGCAACACAGAAATAAGAACTGTTCATCTGCCTAGCCTGTGCCATTGTAGAGAGAGGGACAGAGACAGAGAGAGAGAGGGAGAGAGAGAGAGGGACAGAGAGAGAGAGACAGAGAGGGACAGAGACAGAGAGAGAGAGGGACAGAGAGAGAGGGACAGAGAGAGAGGGACAGAGAGAGAGAGAGAGGGACAGAGAGAGAGAGGGACAGAGAGAGAGAGTGACAGAGACAGAGAGTGACAGAGAGAGAGAAGGACAGAGAGAGAGGGACAGAGAGAGAGAGGGACAGAGAGAGAGAGGGACAGAGAGAGAGAGTGACACGGAGAGAGAGTGACAGGGAGAGGGGGGGTCAGTGAGAGTGGGACGGACAGAGAGAGAGAGAGAGGGAGAGATGAGGTGACAGACAGAGTGAGAGGGAGGGACAGAGGGCGAATTCTAGTTTAATCTCTGTGTAACTCGTCAGATCCTCTGATCTCCCAGCGAAGGGCAGAGTCACCCTGGAGTGGGTTGCTGGGGACGTTTTCCCAGAGGCAGCGCCCGTGCAGACCCGTGCTGCAGCTGGTCAAGCCATCACCGGGGGTCAGGAGGTCCAATCCTGGCCGGGTCACCCCCTGGTCGAGCAGCGTCTGAGGGGGAAGGAGCTGGTGGCCATGGGCTAGTTCGCCACCCGGTGGCGGGAGAACCATGTATGTGAAGCAGCTCAGACTCCAGCTGTGGTTCAACGAAGGGCGTCTACGCGAGTTCACCTGCCGCCTCGCCAAATACCCACCGGGCTTCCAGCCGGAGACCGGCTTCTCCTTGATCTCCCAGATCCTCCTGCCCTTCCTGCTGGCCGGAGTCGGGATGGTGGCGGCCGGAATCGTCATGGACATTGTGCAAGTGGGTATTCCTGCAGACCGCGCTCCACCCGAGGCCGACACCGAGACCGTGTGGGTGGGGGGGGCTAATGTGGTAGCACCAGGGAGGGTGGGAAGTCCTGGGGTGGTGGCACACAGGGATCCGGAACATTCTATCTGTAATCTGCCACGGACTGAGCTTGAACATTTAAAATCAGGGATTGTGTGCAGCAGGTAACAAGGTATTGAAGATGGGATAGCACAGGCTAAAGGGGTTGGTGGCCTCACAACCAGTATTAACTGGGCACCGAGGTGCTTGTTCAGTACTGCCCCTCCCACAGTACTGCACTCCCCAACACTATGATGCTGTTTGGATCCTGAGATTCTGGTGAAAACCAAACTATTTCTGGTTTAACGGCAGTGATTATGTTTTGGGGGGGGGGGGGGGGGGTTTAAGCCTGGACTAACTTGACCAATTGCCTGTTAATGTCCAAAGTGGCGACTCTCTCCCGCCCACCTTGCCACCACACCCCCCCCCCCCCCCCCAACAAACGTCACGTTGCCTCTTTCTCTGGAAGTTGAATTCTATTTACAGCATAGGAATGGTGTGTCTGAGGTGTGACTGCGTCTGCATTTAGGTTGCTGACATTTGCTGATGAAATGTTTTGGTTTAGTTCAGAGATGCAGCGTGGAATCAGGCAGTTTGGCCCACTGAGTCCACGCCGACCACCCCTTCACACTAGTTCTATGTTGTCCCACTTTCTCATCCGCTCCCTACACACTAGGGGAAAGTTACAAAGGGGCAATTAACCTACAGACCTGCACGTTTTTGGGGGGATGTGGGCGGATACCCATGTGGTCACAGGGATAACGTGCAAACTCCACACACTGACAGCACCCAAAGTCAGGAACGAACCCCGGGTCACTGGTGCAGGAAGGCAGCGGCTCCACCCGCTGCACACTGTGCCGCCATATTCTCACAACTTGACTCGTATTCTATTGACCCTTACAGTGTTTCAAACACTCTCCCTCGTTATCTCTCCCCTTTGCCTTCTCATTCTCCTTTTCATGACCACCCTCTTCATGTCTCTCTCTCCCTGTCTCTCTCTTACAGAGGGTGGTGGGCATATGAAATGAGCTGCCAGAGGAGATAGTTGAGGCATGTACAATAACAACATGTAAAAGGCATTTGGAGAGGTACATGGATAGGAAAGGTTTCAAGGGAGACGGGTCAAACACTAAGAGTCACAATTGTCATATGTGAATCAGTGAAATTCTTACTTGCAGCAGCTTAACAGGATTGTAAACACAATAACATGCAGATAAATGAAGAATTCTCAACAATGCAATAAATTGATAATCGTAATATTAGGTAACCAGAATAGTGCAAAACCAAAGACAGTAATGCACTCTTTAATGTTAACACCACAGACATGTTTTACTTCTTGTGGTTTAACAGACACATAAACACAATAACATGCAAGTAAATATATAATAATCAATAATACAATAAATTAATAACTGACACTGGGAAACTATAATAGTGCAAAAACTGAAGTCCGCATACCCACCCAAGACACAGTCCATAGAAGATCACAGTTGCTGCGGTTAGTGTTGTGCAGTGTTCAAGAGCTGATGGTTGCTGGGATGAAGGTGTTCTTGAACCTGGAGGTCACGGTTCTCAGGCTCCCGACGGTAGCAGCGAGATGAGAGCGTGGCCAGGATGGTGTGGGTCTGTGATGATGCCGGCTGCCTTTTTGAGGCAGAGCCTCCTGTAGATGCCTTGGATGGTGGTGAGGTTGTGGGCCGGGAAGTGTCCATCACTCTCTGTAGTCTCCTTCGCTCCTGGCGTTCGTGTTGCTGACCCAGGCCGTGATGCAACCAGTCAGTGTGCTCTCTACCGTACACCTGTAGACAGTGGATAGTGTTCTGTTCCATTGTCTTGCTGCATTCTGGGAGACTTGCTGTGTGCAGTAGTCTGTCTATGTTGGGTGCATTTACTGTCCTGTGAAGCACTTTGGGATGCCCAGGGGTTGTGATAAAATAGTAGCCAGTATTCCTCTGATTTAGGTTTATTATTGTCACTTGTACTGAGATACAGGGAAAAGCTTTGTTTTGCGTACGATCCAATGACATCAGATAATACTATCAGTTCATACTCAAGAACAATGAGCAAAGGGGGAGATACAGAGTGGAGATGATAGTTCTCAGCATTGTGGCGCATCAGTTCCATAGACAAAGTCCAATGTCCGCAATGGATAGAGGTGAATGCAAGTTTATGAAAAGACTGTTCAGGAGTCTGATATCAGAGGGGGAGCAGCTATTTCTGAGCCTGGTGATGTGCGCTTTCAAGCTTCTATACCTACTGCCCAACGGGGGCAGGTAGAAGAACAAATGACTTTGAAAGTCTTTGATGATGTTGGCTGCTTTCCCGAGGCAGCGTGCAGTGTAGATGGAGTCGATGGTGGGGAGTCTGGTCTGTGTGATGGACTGGGCTACATCCACAACTCTGTGATTTGTTGCAGTCTTGGGCAGAGCAGTTCCCAAACCAAGTTGTGATGCATCCCGATAGGATTCTTCCTCTGGTGCATCTGTAGATGTTGGTGAGAGTAGTTGGAGATGTACTGAACTTTCCCTTAAGGGCCAGTCCCACGAGCATGCGACCTGCATGCGGCAAGCGCGACCAAACCGGAAGCGGGGGCCGCGCGGAGTTCGAGTGAGTGATGTGAAGTTCGAGCGAAGTCCGCGGGAAGTTCGCGCATGCCGTACAGCGTCGAGGCGGTGCGTATGGCGTCGAGGCGGCTGCGGGCCGGCAGGCCATTGCCGCGCAGAATTTTTGAACACGGTCAGTTTTTCGGAACCCCGCGCAATGTCGGGACCAGCTCCGCACAACTCCATACGGCTCCGGCAATCAAAGTGGGACCGGCCCCGCGAGGCCGTACGGCTCAAGCAACCATGTTAGGTTGCGCTTGCCGCATGGAGTCGCATGCTCGTGGGACAGGCCCTTAAGGTTTCTTGGATGCTTTCATGTTGTCAATGATGTGGATAGTTGGGATTGGGCCTACCTCGCGAGTGGACTTGTTGTGGGTGGGGGACGGGAAGGGAGATGGAAGCATTGACTCAAACCCCCCCCCCTCCCCCCACAAATGATCTCTGTCTGTTGGCAGGGTGGATGCCCTTGCCTGCAGTGAGGAGACCCCAGGTGTTGGAGAGGGAGATGAGGAAGGGTTTCTGTAGTCAGAGGGTGGTGAATCTGTGGGATTCATTGCCACAGAAGGCTGTGGAGACTAAGTCAATGGGTATTTTTAAGGTGGAGATAGATAGATTCCTCATTAGTATGGGTGTCGGGGGTTACAGGGAGAAGGCAGGAGAATGGGGTTGTGAGGGAAAGGTAGATCAGCCATGGTTGAATGGTGGAGTAGACTTGATCAGCCGAATGGTGTAATTCTGCTCCGTCTTTATGAACCTCAGGAGACCCATCCACGCCTGGTCTACATGGAACGGCAGCAGCCAGGCTGGAGGTTTCTGGGGCCGGGCGGAGGGTCCTGATGATTGCGGGCGGAGGGTTGCCGTGGGGACGGGTGGACGGCCAGTCACTAACCTCTCACCTCTCTCCTCCCCCACTCTCCCTAGCACTGGCCGGTGTTCAAGGCAATGTCCGAAATCTTCATCCTAGCCCCTGCCCTGGTGGGGCTGAAGGGCAACCTGGAGATGACCCTGGCGTCCCGGCTGTCCACAGCGGTGAGTGACCCCTCCGACCTCTGACCTCTCCCCAGGGCAGTCGCTTGTCCATCAGCCGTCATCCGGACCCCGAGCCCAATGTCACCCTTGGGTGCCAGCCATCATTTGGATAAGATGTTGATGGGACATCCCTTTTGGAAATATATTGGGCATGTGTCACAGTACAGCACAGGAACAGGCCCTTCAGCCCACAACATCCATGCTGTTAAACTAATCTCCACTGCCTGCACGTAATCCATATCCCTCTATTCCCTGCGTATCCTATGTACCTATCTAGAAGCCTTTCAAACGCTACTGTCGTATCTGCCTCCACCACCACCCCTTAGCCTCCTACACTCCAGTGAGGATAATCTCAGCCTTCAACCATAGCCCTTCATTCCAGACCACATTCTGGTGAATCTCACCTGCACCCTGAGGTTGGGATCTTACTCCTTGGAGCGTAGGAGGCTGAGGGGTGATCTTATAGCGGTGTATAAAATCATGAAGCAAATAGATGGGGTAAACACACAGTATTTTACACAGAGTAGGAGAATCAAAAACCAGAGGTCATAGGTTTAAGGTGAGAGGGGAAAGATTTACATAGAACAGTACAGCACAAAGATCCTCCGCTATAAGATCTTTGGTCCAGCACAGGAACAGGCCCTTCGAGGTGTGGCGCAAGCCTGGATCGCCGCTGCGAGCACGAGATAAAACTGTCTGATTAACTGTTCATAAGTTATAGGAGCTGAATTAGGCCATCATGTCTACTCCGCCATTTAATCATGACTGATCTACCTTTCCCTCTCAACTCTATTCTCCTGCCTTCTCCCCATAACCCCTGACACCCACACTAATCAACAATTTGTTAATATCCACTTTTAAAATACCCAATGACAGCCTCCACAGCATCTGTGGCAATTAATTCCACAGATTCACCGCCCACTGACTAAAGAAATTCCTCCGCATCTTTCTAAAGTACGTCTTTTTTGTAACTATTTGTAGGTTTATCACTGATCTTTGTTTACCTTGCCTTACTTGAGGTCTGCTGTATGGTCTTACTGGGTTGTATGCAAGACAAAGCCATTCACTGTACCTAGGTACATGTGACAGCAAAGTATAATTGAAACATTGATAGGGAAGGTTTAGAGAGAACTGCCTGCTGAGTTACATTTTGTGTCGGTGAGGTTTCGAGGGTCGTGGGGCAAGTGCGGGGGGGTGGGAGGTGTTGAGCCCCGGTGCTGACTGACACTGTGCGCTGTTACTGTCACAGGCAAACACTGGGAAACTGGACTCTGCTGCTGACTGCTGGCTGCTGGTGACGAGCAACTTGGCCGTCATACAGGTAGGGCACGGAACCCCCTCGCCCCCGGCCCCCTGCCCACGGCCCCCAGTCTCCCGTCCCCTGCCCACGGCCCCCGGTCTCCCGTCCCCTGCCCCATCCCCATCCCCGGTGCGTGTCTTCAGCCACAATGTGGACACGTAAACCCTCGGAGGGAGGGTGGGACCAGTGTTTGCTATTGCCGATTGTCCGAGTATAACCGAGTAAGCGATTCACTGCAACCATCTTGCAGACACTCCGTGAAACGAGTTATTTTCATATACAAAGTTGTTTTTTTGTTACTGCAAGCTAAAAATACCACAGGATGTGTGTTACATTGTTTGATAGAGTTATGTGTGGAAGGAAATGTCAATCTCAATGGCCTCCACAGTGTAACCAGCAGCCTGTGTTCTTAAAGAGACAGTCCGTTATAACCAAAATACATTGTAAAGAGGTCTGGAGTAACGAGAGTTTATTGTGCTAGAGTAACTCAGCAGGTCAGGCAGCTTTTCTGAAGAACATGGATAAGTGACGTTTCGGGACGGGACACTTCAGACTCATGAAGGGTCCCAACCTGAAACATCACCATTCCGTGCTCTCCAGAAATGCTGCCTGACTCACTGGGTTACTCCAGCACTTTGTGCCCTTTTGTGTATTAACTAGCATCTGCAGTTCTTTGTCTCTACAAGTACATGGCCACATGGGCATTCTGCGTGTTTTACTTGCATGTGTATATACAGGTATTTTATGTCTGCCAGTGTGTGTATATGTGTGCTGTCTGTGTACATCTGCATGTTTCGGGTGTGTACATGCTCATGTGCTGTGTGTGAACACATATGTGCTGTGAGTGTACACATCTACGCTTGCTGTTTGTATATTTGTGTACATTTATATGCACCGATGTACAGTGAGAAGCTTTGTTTTGCATGCTATCCAATCAGATCAGATATACCATGCATAAATACAACAGTTCAAACTTAAGTGCAATAGGTAGAGCAAAGGGGAAGATACAGAGTGCAGAATATAGTTCTCAGCATTGTAGCTCATCAGTTCCAGTGACAAAGTCCAATGTCCACAATGGGGTAGCGGTGAATTGAACATTACCCTAGATTATGGAGGCCTGGTAACAGAGGGGAAGAAGCTGTTCCTGAGTCTGGTGGTGCAGGCTTTCAAGTTTCTGTACCTTCAGCCGGACGGGAGCGAGAAGAAGAAGCAATGACCGGGATATGAGTGGATCTTGATGATGTCGGCTGCTTTCCCGGGGCAGCGTGAAGTGTAGATGGAGTTGATGGTGGGGATGTCTGGTCTGTGTGACGGACTGGGCTACATCCACAACTCTCTGCGACTTCCTGCGGTGTTGGGCAGAGCTGTTCCCAAACCGAGCTGTGACGCATCCCGATACAATGCTTTCTACGATGCACCTGTAGACGTTGGGAAGAGTCGTTGGAGTTTGTGCGTACGTGTGGGCGTGTACACGTGCTGTGTGTACATATGTGTGTGTGTGTACATGCGCAATGTGTATCTGAAGGAGTATATGTGCCAAATGTGTGCTGTATACATGTGTCCATGTACACATAACATGTGTATGTACGCATGCCATGTATATCTGTGTAATGGTATATGGGCCATGCTTGTGCATGTTCACGTGTAGTATGTATGCGTATGAGCCATGTGTGTGCATGCACATGTGCCGTGCGTATGTTAATGTTCTATGTGTATGTACTTATGGGCTTGTACGAGTACAGTATGTACATGTGCCATGTGTATGTTCACATGCTGTGTGCATGTATGTGCAGCGTGTGCTGACCTGCGTGTCTCCACAGCTCCAGTCCACGGTGGTGGGGTTAATTTCGGCAGTGGTGGCCATCACCCTGGGCTCGATCTCTGGGGGCAACATCGAGCTCAACCGCGCCATCCTGCTCTGTGCCAGCAGCGCCAGTACCGCCTTCATCGCCTCGCTGATCCTAAGTACGTGACCCCAGCCCCACAAACCTCACCCCATGCCCCCTTACGCACACACTCCTCCCCTCTCCCCCCCCCCCTCCCCCCCAGTGCTAGCAGCGCCAACACCACGCTGATCCTAGGTACGTGACCCCTGACCCCATCCCCCTGAACTTCACCCGCCCCCGCGCCCACTCCCCTCACTCCACCCCCCTCCCCCCCCGCCCGGATATAGAGGGGGGGAGGAGAGGGAAGACATTTCTCCCGCTGAATTTCCACCCACTGCAGTTCCACCGGTGACCACATGATGGGAGCATTGGGCCAGTGACAGGTCTCCTTGAATTACCCCCCCCACTTTGCCCACCCCTCCTACCTACTCTTCCCCCCCCCCTTCTCAACCTCTCTCCCCCATTCCCTCTCCCCCTGCCCCCAGGTCTGGTGATGGTCGCGGTGATCCTGGGCTCACGGAAGGTGGGGGTGAACCCAGACAACGTTGCCACGCCGATCGCCGCCAGCCTCGGCGACCTGGTCACCCTCTCCCTGCTGGCAGCGATCAGCAGCACCCTGTACCAGTACGCCGGTAGGTGGGGGAGGGGTAGGTGGGGGGGGGGGGCCCGGGGGCGGTGTGGGAGGGGCCATACTGAGTGAGGGAGGGTCTGACTGCCGCCCCTGTCTCCAGACATAACCTACCTGGCTCCCGCGGTGTGCGGGCTCCTGATCACGGTGACGCCAGTGTGGCTGCTGATCGCCCGGCGGAACAGCTCGAGCCGAGAGGTGCTGCAGACTGGCTGGCAACCCGTCCTGGTGGCCATGTTGATCAGCAGGTGGGTCCCACATATATACACACACACACACACACACACACACACACACACACACACACACACACACACACACACACACACACACACACACACACACACACACACACACACACACACACACACACACACACACACACACACACACGCCCCCTGCATCACGCACACACACCCTACATCACACACACACACACACGCCCCCTGCATCACACACACACACCCTACATCACACACACACACACACACACACACACACACACACACACACACACACACACACACACACACTCCCCCACCACACACACACACACTCCCCCCATCACACACACACTCCCCCCATCACACACACACACCCATCATCACACACACACACACACCCCCCATCTCACACACACACACACACACCCCCATCATCTCACACACACACACACTCCCCCCATCACACACACACACACACTCCCCCCATCACACACACACACCCATCATCACACACACACACACTCCCCCCATCACACACACACACACACACACACACACACACACACACACACACACACACACACACACACACACACACACCCCCCCATCACACACACACACCCATACACTCACACCCCCATCACACCCACACTCACCCCTATCACACACTCTCCCGGCCGGGGAGGGTTAGTTGGAGTGTTTTTCGAGGCAATCCTTTCACTGATCAAACGTCTCCACTGGTGAATGTTTTGCAGTTGCGGGGGTCTGATCCTGGACAAGATGATCACAGACCCGCGGTTTCAGGGAATGGCCGTGTTCACACCTGTCATCAACGGTGAGTTCACCCATCAGGTTAGCAGAACACGTGACAATCAGCTCAGTTAAAACTAAGCTAAACTAAACTAAAACTAAGGGGAGGAGAATCAGGAGACATTGGTTTATGGTGAGAGGGGAAAGATGTACAGACTTTTTTCACAAAGAGAGTGGTGGGAGTATGGAACGAGCTGCCACAGGAGATAGATAGATACATAGAAACATTCCTATTTTCCTGTTATGAAACATAAAACATGACAGCCCACTCTCAGCACTGATACGGTGGGCCAAAGAGCCTGTTTCTGCACTGCTCTATTTTGTGTAGTTATTGCAGCTGGAATCTGTAGCTGGCACAACTGCAGTGGGTAGAACCGCTGCCTCGCATCGCCAGAGACCCTGGTTCAACCGTGACCTCAGGTGCTGTCTGTGTATGCAATTTGCACCTTCAATTAGAAGATTGAGGGGGGATCTTATAGAAAATTACAGAATTCTTAAGTGGTTGGACAGGCTAGATGCAGGAAGATTGTTCCCGATGTTGGGGAAGTCCAGGACAAGGGGTCACAGTTTAAGGATAAGGGGAAATCCTTTAGGACCGAGATGAGAAAATCATTTTTTACACAGAGAGTGGTGAATCTCTGGAACTCTCTGCCACAGAAGGTAGTTGAGGCCAGTTCATTGGCTATATTTAAGAGGGAGTTAGATGTGGCCCTTGGGGCTAAAGGGATCAGGGGGTATGGAGAGAAGGCAGGTACAGGATACTGAGTTGGATGATCAGCCATGATCATATTGAATGGCAGTGCAGGCTCGAAGGGCCGAATGGCCTACTGCTGCACCTATTTTCTATGTTTCTCTCTGTGAAGCGTGCGTTTCCTCCGGGTGCTCTGGTTTCCTTCCACATTCCAAAGATGTGTGGGTTTGTAGGTTAATTAGTCTTCTGTAAATTGCCCCTAGTGTTTAGTGAGTGGATGAGAAAGTGGAATAACATCAAACTAATGTGAACGGGAGATCAACGGTGAGGCAGTGGGCCGATCCCAGTTTACAAAAAAAAACACAAGGTGCTGGAATAACTCTGCAGGTCAGGCAGCATCTGTGCAGAACATGGATAGGTGACGTTTCGGGTCAGTCTTCTGACTGATGATGGTGTATTTTTGTAGTGTATTGAGTATAGATGTTGGGAGGTCATGTTGCAGTTATACAGAGTATTGTGTTCAGTTTTGGGCACCATGTTATAGTAAAGATATTGTCAAGCAGAAACATAGAAAATAGGTGGAGTAGGCCATTCGGCCCTTCCAGCCAGCACCGCCATTCAATGTGACCATGGCTGATCATCCAAATTCAGTATCCCGTTCCTGCTTTCTCCCCATATCCCTTGATTCCATTAACCCTAAAAGCTAAGGTACACAAAAATGCTGGAGAAACTCAGCGGGTGCAGCAGCATCTATGGAGCGAAGGAAATAGGCAACATTTCGGGCCGAAACCCTTCTTCAGACCCCAAGAGCTAAATCTATCTCTCTTGAAAACATCTAGTGAATTGGCCTCCTCTGCCTTCTGTGGCAGAGAATTCCACAGATTCACAACTCTCTGGGTGAAAACATTTTTCCTCATCTCAGTTCTAAATGGCCTACCCCTTATCCTTAAATTGTGACTCCTGGTTCTGGACTCTCCCAACATCGGGAACATTTTTCCTGCATCTACCCTGTCCAATCCCTTAGGAATTTTATAATTTTATAAGAAACCCTCTCATCCTTCTAAATTCCAGTGAATGGCGGTGCTGGCTCGAAGGGCCGAATGGCCTTCTCCTGCACCTATTTTCAATGTTTTTACTATTCTGTGTTCAAGTTGAATGTTGTACTTCAAGGAGAGGTGGGAGCTGGGGATGGTTGGGGTTGTACCGAGGGCTAGAATGGGCTCGATGAGCTGAATGTCCTGCTGCTTCACGCTCCGACGGTCTGATGCACGCGTTGGCCGGGGCTGACACTCCACCCCTGACCTTCTACCTTTGCCCCTCCCCCTCAGGAGTCGGCGGGAACCTGGTGGCGATCCAGGCTAGTCGCATCTCCACCTACCTGCACCAGAGCAGCATTCCGGGAGAACTGCCGCAAGGCATGCAGGAGCTGTGTCCCAACGTCTGCCAAATCTTCCTGCGCTCAGGTAGGTCTCACCAGGGTGGGGAGTGCCCTCATCCTGCCACGCGGCTCCCCTTGCCCTCTCCACCGCATTTCGCCCTCCCCTTATGTCCTCTGATTCTCACATCTCTCCCGCCCCTCCTGTCTGTTTTCCATAACCCCTCCATTTTTCCCCCCCTCATCCTCCTTCCCCTGCGTTTCTCACACTCCTCCTCCCCTCCCCCCCCCCCACTACCCCCCCATTCAACTGCAGTTAATCCGATCCCCAAATCCTCCCCCTACAACTCCTTGTCCACACCCAGCAACTGTGTTCAGTGCGGCCATTCTCAAAAGTATTGGTCTATTACTGTTGTGTGTACGGAGATTCAGTGAAAAACTGCGTGCTCTCCAGTTAAATCAGTCAGTTCATGAGTACAACCAAACCGAACGCAAGTACAAACAGGTAGAGCAAAGAGAAAACAGGAAAGACAGTTACAGGCAAAGTGCAGATTAAAAAAAGCTCAAAGTCCATGCTGAGGTAGGTTGGAAGATCGGGTCTAGACCCTAGTTTATGGTTGGACCGATCAGTAGTCTGATAACAGCGGGGAAAAAGATAGTCCTGAGTCTGGTGGAGCGCACTTTCAAGCTTTTGTATCTTCTGGCCAATAGGAGAGGGAATGACCGGGGCGTGAGTGGTCCTTGATGATGTCGGCTGCTTTCCCGAGGCAGCGTGAAGTGTAGATGGAGTCGATGGTGGGGAGTCTGGTCTGTGTGACGGACTGTGCTACATCCACAACTCTCTGTGATTTGTTGCAGTCTTGGGCAGAGCAGTTCCCAAACCAAGCTATGATGCATCCCGATAGGATGCTTTCCACGATGCACCTGTAGACATGCCGAACTTTCTTATGTAGTAAAAAGGAACTGCAGATGCTGGTTTACACAAAAAGACAAAGTGCTGGAGTAACTCAGAGAGCCAGGCAGCATCTTTGGAGAGAACATGGGCCAAGTGACGTTTTGGGTCAAGACCCTTCTTCAGACAGATTGGGGGTGGTGGGGGAGGGGGGGAAGAAAGCTGAGAGAGGGGAGGGGCAGGTAATATGTGGACACGTGCGAGCGGGGTGTTTGAGAGGCAGATGGTTGAAATGAAGGCCAGACATTAAGGTGTGTGAGTAAAGAAACTACAACAGTTGTGAGACAGAGTGGCAAATTGTGAAGCCAGAGGAAGGAATGTGGGAGGAGGGGGGGAATGGGTGGGAGTCCAGATGGGACATTGCGGGGGGGGGGGGGGGGGGGGAGGGGAGTTGCTAGTGGTGGACTCCCCTGCACTGGTGAGACTCGCTGACCATTTCAGATTCAGATTCAGATTCAATTTTAATTGTCATTGTCAGTGTACAGTACAGAGACAACGAAATGCATTTAGCATCTCCCTGGAAGAGCAACATAGCAAATGATTTGAATAAATAATAATAAGTGTCCGGGGGGGGGGGGGGGGGGTGATTGGCAGTCACCGAGGTACGTTGTTGAGTAGAGTGACAGCCGCCGGGAAGAAGCTGTTCCTGGACCTGCTGGTCTGGCAACGGAGAGACCTGTAGCGCCTCCTGGATGGTAGGAGGGTAAACAGTCCATGGTTGGGGTGAGAGCAGTCCTTGGCGATGCTGAGCTCCCTTCGCAGACAACGCTTGCTTTGAACAGACTCAATGGAGGGGAGTGAGGAACCGGTGATGCGTTGGGCAATTTTCACCACCCTCTGCAATGCCTTCCGGTCGGAGACAAAGCAGTTGCCATACCATACTGTGATGCAGTTGGTAAGGATGCTCTCGATGGTGCAGCGGTAGAAGTTCACCAGGATCTGAGGAGACAGATGGACCTTCTTCAGTCTCCTCAGGAAGAAGAGACGCTGGTGAGCCTTCTTGATCAGAGTTGAGGTATTGTGGGTCCAAGAGAGGTCATCGGAGATGTTGACTCCCAGGAACCTGAAGCTAGAAACACGTTCCACCTCCGTCCCGTTAATGTGGATGGGGGTGTGCGTGCCGCCCCTGGACTTCCTGAAGTCTACAATGAGCTCCTTGGTCTTCTTGGAGTTAAGGGCCAGGTTGTTGTCAGCGCACCATGCTGCTAAGTGCTGGACCTCCTCCCTGTAGGCCGACTCATCGTTGATGCTGATGAGGCCAATCACCGTTGTAACATCTGCATACTTGATGATGGTGTTAGTACCATGTACAGGTGTGCAGTCATAGGTGAAGAGGGAGTAGAGGAGGGGGCTCAGCACACAGCCCTGTGGAACGCCGGTGTTCAGGGTGAGGGTTGAAGAGGTGTGCTTGTCTAACCTAACAGACTGGGGCCTGTTGGTTAGAAAGTCCAGTATCCAGTTGAAGAGGGAGGGGTCGATGCCCAGGTTACCGAGTTTGGTGATCAGTTTTGATGGTATAATGGTGTTGAATGCTGAGCTATAATCGATGAACAGCATTCTCATTTGCCCCACAGTTGCTAGCTGGTGGGTTTGAGACAGTCAGCAGGATTGGGTGGTGCTGTCGAGTATTAACCACACCCTCTACCCCCCACAGGTCCAAACTCAAACTCTGCCCGTGTGCTGTTGTTTCTGGTGGTGCCAGGGCACCTGCTCTTCCTCTTCACCATCCACGTGGCGCGTGGTGGCCACGCCTCCATCACCCGCATCTTCACCGTCTTCTACCTCATCGCCTCCCTGCTCCAGGTACCCGGGGGGGGGGAAGGGGCACCACGCTGTGAGCGGGGCGTGGGGGGGGGAGGGAGGGGGGTTACTGAGGGAGTGGGGACACTGAGGGACGGGCAGTACTGTGTGTGGGACGTTACTGAAGGAGGGGCCACTGACTACTCTCTCCCTGGGGACAGGTGTTCCTGTTGCTATGCGGCGCGGAGCTGCTGGTGAGACTAGCGTGGAAACTGAGACTGGATCCCGACAACTTTTCCATCCCGTACCTGACCGCCTTTGGGGACCTGCTGGGAATCAGCTTCCTCGCAATCTGCTTCTACGCCAAGCTGGTGACAGAAGGTTGAGGTCGGGGGAGAGAGAGAGAGAGAGAGATGGAGCGGCCATTCCCCGCGCCCGCACATTGGGGACGCATCTCGCCACGATCACCGCGCCGCACTGACCCCAGGGGCCCGTGCACAACCGCCCTGTGCTGGGGGAGGGGGTGGAGAGGCCCCTACCCAGAACCAACCCCTCAGCTACAGAAACAGGCCATTCAACCTCTCCCCTGCACGCCCGTGCCTAGTGAAAGCAGCCTCGGTGTTTGCCAGTGGCCATGAGGGGTCATCGAACCGTTTCCCTTGCCACCAGGTGTACAGCCCATACTCCCGGCCGGCATGTCGCTCACTCCCAGCTCCGCCGCAGAGTAAATATTTATTTTGCACCATCTCGTGTGGTCTTTGCACATTTATTCTCAAGCTGACTCAAACTGTTTGTGTTAAATAACCAAAGTCAAACCAAACTTTTCAGATCTCTCAAAGGTACAGCAATCAACATATAAGCATTAGTGTGTGTGTGTGTGTGTGTGTGTGACCTGTGTGTGTGTGTGTGTGTGTGTGTGACCTATGAGGACTGACCCTCACCCCAATCCCTTTGTTTAGCCTGCCTGCTCCTCCAATTAACCCTCAATAGAATCTGGTCTGGGGGAGTTTCCTGTCCTTTCCCTCCCCCACCCCAGATTCACCCGGTGAAACCACATCGCACCCCTTGCCTTCTGGACCAGAGTTGTAGCACCTTCCTCCCCCTGCTTGGATGTCCACTCGATCTCCCAGCACAGAGGCGACTCGACCACCCCCCCCCCCCCCCCCGCGGAATGGAAGGGGACAGACCACCGGAAAAGCAGAAATGTACAAAATCACTTTTATTTTTACAAAAACATTTCACCAGTTGTAATCGTGGCTCAGATTATTTTTTAGCCACCAACTTTGCATTCATATTTTTCGAGTTCACATTTTCAGTCATCAGTAAAAAAAAAGAATCATCCATGTACCCAACCATTACAGAGAATTTACCAGTTATAGGGTCACACAGCACGGAAACAGGCCAACTCGACCAAGATGCCCCATCTAAGCTAGTCCCATTTGGCCCGCATCCCTCCAGATCTTTCCTGTTTGTGTACCTGTTCAAATGTCTTTGAGGTTCTGAAGAACCCTTCAAAGCATCTGAAGAAAGGTCCCAACCCGAAACATCACCTATCTATGTTCTCCATAGATGCTGCCTGTTCTGCTGAATTACTCTAGCACTTTGTGTCCTTGTTTCTAATGCTTTAAATATTATTGTAGTACCTGCCTCCACTACCTCCTCTGGCAGCTCGCTCCATACACCCGCCACCCTCTGTAGAAAAGCTGCCCACAGGTTCCTATTAAATCTTTCCATTCTCATCGTAAATATGCTCTCTGGTTCTTGATTCCCCTGAAAAACTGTGCATTCACACGATCTCACTCACAATTTTACACACCAATATAAGATCACCCTCGCATGCTCCAAGGAATAAAGTCCTAGCCTGCCCAACCCCTCCCTGTATCTCAGGCCCTCGTTTCCTAACAACATTCCTGGCATTCCCAGAATCAGTGCAGCAAACGTTAAACAATGACCTGTCCAATAGCAGGAATTAAGAACTGATACCAAGGATTAATCATTCAAAGCGGGGTATTAACCAATTAAAACATGCATAACAAGCAGTGACCAAGGATTTCAACCTGTCCTTAAACAAAAGAACAATGTAATGCCCCTGTCCCACTTAGGAAACCTGAACGGAAACCTCTGCAGACTTTGCGCCCCACCCAAGGTTTCCGTGCGGTTCCCGGAGGTTGCAGGTAGTGGAAGCAGGTAGGGAGACTGACAAAAACCTCCGGGAACCGCACGGAAACCTTGGGTGGGGCCCAAAGTCTCCAGAGGTTTCCGTTCAGGTTTCCTAAGTGGGACAGGGGCATGAGCTCCTCTCCAGTCCTCTAGGACTCTGCCTGTGGCTAAAGAAGTTGTACTAATCTTCATCAAGTCTCCTGCAATCTCCTCTCTTGCCTTTCTCAATAATCTGAGATAGATCCCATCAGGTTCTGGGGAATTATCCACCACAGTGCTCTCCAAGAGCCGCAATACCTCCTCATCCTTGATCAAACTGCCCTTGTCCATTAGTATTCTTCACTGTCCTCCATGTCCTTCTCCTCGGTGAATACAGATGCAAAGTTCTTGTTTTGGACCTCGTCTACATTCCCAGACTCCAAGCACAAACTCTCTCCTTTAATCCCTGAGCGGTCCTATCCTCTTTTTAATGCACTGCAAAAATGCACTGGGGGTTTCTTTAATCCAACTTGACAAAGACATTTCATGGCCCCTTTTGGCCCTTCCAATTGCCGGCTTGCTTCCCATCTTTTTGGACCAAATTTGCAATCTCCACGGTCATCCACAGTTCCCTTCCCTTGTCCCTCCTCCTAACTGGAACGTGCTGAACCTGAACTCAGATCAGCTGGCCTTTCATCGACTACCACGTGTTGGATCTAGACTTACCCAGTGACAGCTGCTCCCAATAATGTTGTCATCTACCTTCCCCCAATTTGTTGCCTTGACCCAAGGTCCAGACTTATCCTGTGTGGAAACAGCCCTTTGGCCCTTCTACACTAGTCCCATATCCCTCTAAACCCGTCCTATATGGAGTGGGCTGCCAGAGGAGGTGGTAGAGGTGACCACAGTTGCAACCTTAGAAGAGGTTTGGACAGGTGCATGGATAGGAAAGGTTTAGAGGGATTAAGAAGGAACTGCAGATGCTGGAAAATCGAAGGTACACAAAAATGCTGGAGAAACTCAGAGGGTGCAGCAGCATCTATGGAGCGAAGGAAATAGGAAACGTTGCCTATTTCCTTCGCTCCATAGATGCTGCTGCACCCGCTGAGTTTCTCCAGCATTTTTGTGTACCTAAGGTTTAGAGGGACACTGACCAAATGTAGTTAAAGGGGCCGAGTTGGGGAAGGCATGGACAAGATGGGCTGAAGGGCCTGTGTCCGTGCTGTATAACTCTATGTACTGTGTACCCTGGATCCAAACAGCCAAGAGATTAAGTTGCTCGAGCACAGCATCTCCCGGCCCTGGTGCAGTGAAAGTTCAAAGTAAGCCTTTTCTCACAGGCCCATATGCATCAATAAATCACAAGACCAGAAGACATAGGAGCAGAATTAGGCCATTCAGCCCATCCAGTCTGCTCCACCACTCGATCATGGCTGATCTATCTTTCCCTTGCAACCCCATTCCCCTGCCTTCTGCCCGTAACCTTTGACGCCCTTACTAATCAAGAATTGTCAATCTCTGCTTTAAAAGCTTTCCACTGTACCTCAGTTACCACGACAATAAGTCAAACTAAAAATACCTAATGATGGCCTCCACAGATGACTCCCACAGATTCACCACCTTCTGGCCAAATAAATTCCTCCTCATCTCCTTTCTGAATGTATGTTTATTCTGAAGCTGTGCCCTCTGGTCCTAGACTCTCGCATTAGTGGATACATCCACTCTGTCACGGCCTTTCATAAACAGATCCCCGACAACCTTTCTTCCCCTCATTCCATGCTGTGACCCTATAACTCCATCATGCTCCATGTGGCCAGCCCCAGACCAGTTTTTTGATGAACAAAACATTGACAATGCTGAGATACCAATACTCCATACCCAGATACAAAAGACATCGCCGGTACAGGAGAGGCGTAACACTTAGCACGTGGCTAAGAGCTGGAGAGAGAATGCAGATGAAAAAGGGTCCCGACCTGATGCGTCATCTGTCCATTCCCTCCACAGAAGCTGCCTGACCCGCCGAGTTCCTCCGGCACTTTGTGTTTTGTTCAAGATTCCAACATCTGCAGATCCTTTTGTTCTCCAGTCGACGGTGTGGCGACTAGTTTAGTTTAGAGATACAGCATGGAAACAGGCCCTTCGGCCCACCGAGTCCATGCCAACCATCGATCGCCCATTCACACCAGTTCTATGCTATCCCACTTTCTCATCCACTCCCTACACACCAGGGGCAATTTACAGAAGCCAATTAACGTACAAATCTGCACGTCTTTGGAATGTGGGGGGGAAACCAGAGCACCTGGAGGTAAACCACACGGTCACAGGGAGAACGAGCAAACTCCACACAGGCAGCAGCCGAGGTGAGGATCGGACCCGGGTCTATGGCAGCGGCTCTACCCGCTGCTCTGCTGTGCCACGTGGTTCCACCACGGTGTTAATAACCAGGGCTGCGGGAAAGCAGCAGGGAACAGAGGTGACACCAGGCTTGGTTGCCTTACCTCAGCTAGTACCATCCAACTATGTTTGGGCTTCATCCTTCTAAACCTTTCCTATCCACAATCCCAGCCCAATGTCTTATAAAGTTGTAACTGTAACCCTCTCTACCACCTCCCCTGGCAGCTCGATCCATGTACCCCCCACCCCACCCTCTTGACCCTGCCCATTAATTCTCTCCTCTTTCACCTTAAACCTATGCCCTCTTGTTTTATACTCCTCTACCATCTACCTTCTTCTCCCCATAACCTGGAGTAACCCTGTCAATCACCGCTTTAAAAATACCCAATAACGGCCTCCACAGCCGCCTGTGGCAATGAATTCCACAGATTCACCACCCTCTGGCTAAAGAAATTCCTCCTCATCTCCTTTCCAAAGGTACATCCTTTTATGATAGTTACAACTAGAGGTGAGTCTGGGCCTGGGGGAAGGGAAGGCACTAAATCAGGGGAGAGGCAGATGACGAGATTGTAGGGCAGGGGTGGAGAGAGGGGATTGGGAACAGTTGCCATGGGGCAAGTCCACATCAGACACGTGGGAGACCTTTGAAAACCAGATCATCGGCTGAAACATTATGACCGCAGAGATGGCAGTGGAGGCAAGTTGACAGGAAGATAGGGGCTGGCTGTTCGGCCCATTGAGCCCGTCCTGACCCATTGCACGCGGCCCCAACTAGGCTGGCAGGGGGAGGTCAACCCATGTTGAGGTAGGCGGGTACAGAGTAGTTGAAGAGGGCAAAGTCCAGCCGGTAGAGTTGGAAGAGTTTCCTCTGGTAGAAGGGCGAGACGTTGCGGAAGTATGCAGCCGCCACGCCGGTGGTGGTGACGGAACGGGAGGAGCGGGGGAAGGTGACGGGGTGCTGGGGCGAGGCGAGGCTCAGCAGGTAGTGAGCGTCTCTCTCCAGGGTCTCGTAGCGGCCCAGCACGTCGTACCGGATGAGGCAGGGGTGGCAGAGCGAGTGGATGGTGTCCCAGTGCTCGTTGAAGGGCCCGTCCCGGCGTGTCCTTGGGTCGGTCAGGTACCACACGAATTCGGCAAAGGTGACATCGGCCCCGTGGCGCAGTGCCCGGGCGCTGGGGCGGCGCCGGTGCCGGCGGATGATGCGGGTGCCGTAGCGTCGGTGGAAGGCGGTGTTGTAGGCGCGGGTGAATTTGTTACGGTAGGCGGACACCAGGCGCTCGAAGGGCTCCCGCACGAACAGGAACTTGAGGTAGGTCCGCAGCCGCCGGTTGATCTCGGCCGGGGCGAAGGAGTCGAGCGTGCGGAAGGCTCCGACCGCGTGTGCCCGTCCCGCAGGGATGTCCAGCGGTTGTGCCGCCTGCCCGGCCAACACCAGCAGCACCCGCTTCCAGTTGGTGCACGCCACCTTGGGCACGTAGCAGTACAGCAGGCCGTGCCGGTCATCCACAACCAGGTGCCGCAGGTCGCTGGCGGTCAGCAGCCGGCGCGGACCCTCACCCTGCTGCCGGTGAGAGGCGCACGCCTCGTCCAGCAGCACCCGCCGTGCCCACTGCTCACGACGCACATCCGAGAACGCCGGCTGTAGGGAGGGCACAGGGGTTAGTGGGCAGCAATGGTCAATGGTGGTCAACCATGGTCAAAGGCAGTTATTAATTATAGTCACTAGTCAATGATAGTCAATACTGGCCAACAACAAGCAACGGTGGTCAATACTAGTCAGTGGTGGTCAATGTTGGTCAACCATGGTCAACTGGTCAATAGGGGTCACTAGTCAGCGGGGGGGGGGGTAGTGGGCAATGATGGTTCCTGTTGGACTGTATTGTCAGTGTTGGTCAATGTCTAGCTGTGTTCACTGGCCAGTGATGGTCAGTGGGTCAGTGTCTGGTTACTGGCCAAAGGTGGGCAGTGATGGTCAGTGTCTGGTCATGTTCACTGCTCACTGGTCAGCATCCATCACTGGCCCCCCGGCTCAGGGATGTGGAAGTGGCAGCACTGTTGGCCCCGTGGTCTCTCCATGTACCTCCAACCCCCCCCCCCCCCCCCCCAGTCACCCCCCCGTCCATCACTCTGGCCGGCCAACCTCCCGGGCAGCTCAGCATTTCACACAGCAGAGCAGAGACCGCCCTCACTGCCCCGAAGCCCCAAACAAATAATCGTTTTCTTTCCCATTTAAAATCAAGAGCAATGGGAGAAGTTTACCCGTTGAACACCAGGTGGTGGGGTGGCACAGTGTAGAGTTGCTGCCTCACAGCGTCAGAGACCCACATTGCATCCTGACTATGGGTGCTGTCTGTAGGGTATTTGTACATTACCTCCGTGACCGCGTGGGTTTTCACCAGGTGCTCACGTTTACTCCCACGTCCCAAAGACGTACGGGTTTGTAGGCTAATTAATTATGGTAGAATTGTAAATTGTCCCTAGTATGTCTGCAGGATAGTGCTAGTATAGGAGGATCGCTGGTTGGCATGGACACAGTGGGCCGAAGGGCCTGTTTCCATGCTGTATCTCTAAACTAAACTAGCAGGTTCATTGAACCACACCGAGTGTGACGTCAGGAGGCAACAATGCAGCGTGCAGATCTGGTCGCCCCATTACAGGGAGCATGTGGAGGCTTTGGAGAGGGTGCAGAGGCGGTTTACCAGAAAGACGCCTGGATTAGAGTGTATTAGTTACAGGAAGAGGTTGGACAGACTTGGATTGTTTTCTCTGGAACTTCGGAGGTTGCAAGGAGACCTGATAGAAGTGTATATACTTATGAGAGGTATAGAAACATAGAAATTAGGTGCAGGAGTAGGCCATTTGGCCCTTCGAGACTGCACCGCCATTCAATATGATCATGGCTGATCATCCAACTCAGTATCCTGTACCTGCCTTCTCTCCATACCCCCGATCCCTTTATCCACAAGGGCCACATCTAACTCCCTCTTAAATATAGCCAATGAACTAGCCTCAACTACCTTCTGTGGCAGAGAATTCCAGAGATTCACCACTCTCTGTGTAAAAAATGATTTTCTCATCTCGGTCCTAAAAGACTTCCCCCTTATCCTTAAACTGTGACCCCTTGTTCTGGACTTCCCCAACATCGGGAACAATCTTCCTGCATCTAGCCGGTCCAACCCCTTAAGAATTTTGTAAGTTTTGTAGATAGGGTAGACAGTCATTTATCCCAGGCTGGGAATGTCAAAGACTAGAGGGCACGGCTTTAAGGTGCGAGGGACAAAATTTACACAGAGGGTGGTGGGGGCCTGGAACACACTGCCGGTGGTGGTGGTGGTGGTGGTGGCAGATACGATAGTGGTGTTTAAGAGGCTTTTGGATAAGAGCATGGATATGGAGGGATGTGGATCACATGCAGGCAGAGGAGATTCGTTTAACCTGGCATCATGAATGGCATGGGCATTGT
The DNA here is from genome assembly GCF_010909765.2 of Amblyraja radiata. Taxonomy (NCBI): domain Eukaryota; kingdom Metazoa; phylum Chordata; class Chondrichthyes; order Rajiformes; family Rajidae; genus Amblyraja; species Amblyraja radiata. Next base: position 26,493,734 of record NC_045973.1, read on the forward strand.
GGGCCGAAGGGCCTGTTCCGTAAAACATCTCGATTTGGGACCCTTCTTCGGTTTGAAGGAGGGCCTTGACAGGAACGTCACCGCTCAATGCCCTCTACAGATCTCCACGACCTGCACTTTCTAGCATCTGCAGTTCCTTGTGTGTCCCTATCAACCTTTCCAACCCCTGTTCCTGTGCAGCACTGGGGAAGTTCCAAAAGAGCGGGCCGCTTCTGTGGAGGGGGGGGTTGGGCAGACTAGGTTTCGTGTCCGAGACCCTTCTTCAGAGATCTGGGCATCTGCAGTCTCTCGTTTCTCCACAACTTTACTCTTGACGTTAAAAACCCCTTTGTTAAATGGAACGCAGAACACATCCAACAACGCGTTCCTGCTCCGCGCGATAGTTCCCAAGCCAGCAACTATTCCTCATTTCTGGCAAACGTTAAGGAGAACTCTCCAGAGAAATGCAGCAAATAATGGAAACCAGAGTGAGGCAGGCAGTAAGCATTATGTTTCCTCAGCACTCCAGCCACACCGACAGACTGACTTGGCCTACCCTGAAACATCTGTAACTTTATATTGAATCTGAAGTACAGCCAAACGTCTTTACATCGTGGCTGCTCCACAAGAACTTGGAACTGTTTCACTGAAATTAACTTTTCCAGAACGCTGCCTGGATCAGCGGGTCTTGGTTAAGTAGAGATCGTACAAACAGACTGTTCTCTCAGGAGCACCAGGGGCTAAGGGGGAGACTTGATAGAAGTATATAAAACTGTGAGAGGCATAGATAGGGTAGACATCTTGTGCTCAGAATGGAAATATCAACGACTAGAGGGCTTTAAGGTGAGAGGAGCAAAGTCTAAAGGAGATGTGCTGCACAAGTTTATTTTTACACAGAGGGTGGTGGGCGCCTGGAACGCACTGCCTGGGGTGGGGGTGGAGGCAGATGTGATGGTGGTGTTTAGGAGGGTTTTAGGTAGACACATGGATATTCAGGGAATGGAGGGGGTATAAACCACGTGCATGCAGTGGAGGTACACAAAATTGCTGGGGAAACTCAGCGGGTGCAGCAGCATCTATGGAGCGAAGGAAATAGGCGACGTTTCGGGCCGAAACCTTTCTTCAGCATCTGCAGTTCCCTTTTGAACACTGCATGCAGTGGAGATTAGTTTGAAGAAGGCTCCTGACATCCAGAGATGCTGCTTGACCTGCTGAGTAACTCCAGCACTGTGTGTGCTTTTGGAGATGAGTTTAACTAGGCAACGCATTCGGCTGTGGGCCTAAGGGCCTGTACTGTTCTCCGTTTTATGCTCCAAGTCATCAGCCCAGCTGTGGAAGTCTATGAGTCTCACATCACAACCTCCCCCCCCCCCCCTCCTCCCACCAGCCAGCAGGGAGGGGAGTGGGGGGTAGGCGTGGACGGGGTAGCTGGGAATGCCTCCCACCAGCCAGCAGAGAGGGGAGTGGGGGGTAGACAGGGTAGCTGGGATTCATGGCAATGCTGCAGGAGAAGTGCGCTCCACATGTGACCAGCCTGCTGCCAATGTGCCCACCCCAGGCCACAACTGGGGGTCTGGATTGGGGGGGGGGGGGGGAGAGAGGAGGGGAGGACTGTACCATGGTGTTGGAACCAGGTCTGTTGACACAGCAGTGGGTAAGCAAACACGAGACCACCCCCCCCCCAAAGCCCCCTGCAGTGCAAACATTGACTGCTTTAAAGGTATACATTACGTCAGATGGACATGCAGGGAATGGAGGGATATGGATCACGTGGAGGCAGAGATCAGATCAAGTTGGAATCATGTTTGGCGCGGACATTGTGGGCCGAAGGGCCTGTTCCTGAGCTATACTGTTCTATGTTCTACAAACGATGCCACATTACGAGTATTGTGCGCAGTTCTGGCCATCCTGTTACAGGCAGGATGTGGAGGTTTTGGAGAGGGTGCAGAGGAGATTTGTCAGAATGATGCCTGGACCAGAGGGTGTTAGTTACAGGGAGAGGTTGCAGACTTGGATTGTTTTTTTCTGGAATGCTGGAGGATGCGGGGAGACCCGATAGAAATATATAAAAATAGGGGAGACAATCAGACCCTTTTTCTCAGGGCGTAAAATCAAATACTAATCGGACTTCCCTGGACTTTATCTTGCACTAAACGTTATTCCCTTCATCCTGCACCTCTACACTGTGGACCGCTCGATTGTAATCATGTACAGTCTTTCCGCTGACTGGGTAGCACGCAACAAAAAAGCTTTACATGTGACAATAAAGTAAACTAAACTTAAATTAAAACTAGAGGGCATAACTTTAAAGGTGAGAGGGACAAAGCTTAAATGCGATGTGTGGAGCAGGTTATTGACATAGAGAGCCTGCATAAGAACTAGAGGGTGTAGGTTTAACTAGAGGGGAAAGATTTAATATGAGTTTAAGGGGCACATTTTTCACACAGAGAGAGATGGGTTTATGGAACAAGCTGACAGAGGAGTTAGTTTGGAGGGATATGGGCTAAATGTAGGCAAACAGGACTAGCGTAGATGGGCTGTTGGTTAGCATGGCCAAGTTGGGCTGAAGGGCCTGTTTCTATGCAGTGTGACTGTGACTCTAATCCCTCCCTCACTGCTCAATCCACTGGGTCCCTCCAGCTGGTATGATTCCATGTCATCGCTAAGGGAGCCTTTGGACATCCCAGCTAAGTGACCCCGAGCCCAATGTCACCCTTGGGTGCCACCATTTGGACATGATGTTGATGGGATGTCCCTTTTGGAAAGATATTGGGCACGTGTCACAGTACAGCACAGGAACAGGCCCTTCGGCCCACAACGTACATGCCCAACATGATGCCACGTTTAGACTAATTTCCCCTGCCTGCATGCGATCCATCTCCATTCATGTGCCTGAAATCCTCAAACACCACTATTGTATGTGCCTCCCCCACCACCACCACCACTGCAGCAAACAGTTTAGGGATACAGCATGGAAACAGGCCCTTCGGCCCACCGAGTCCACGCTGACTATCGATCACCCGTTCACACTGGTTCTATGTTATACCACTTTCTCATCCACTCCCTACACACTAGGGGCGATTTACAGAGGGTTGATTAACCTACAGACCTGCACGTAGTGTGGGAGGAAACTGGAGAAAACCAATGCGGTCACAGGGAGAACGTACAAACTCCGCACACAGACAGCGTCCAAAGTCAGAATGGAATCCAGGTGTCTGGCACTGCGAGACAGCAGCTCTACCCGCTGCACCATTGGGAACGGAGGAATCTAATTGTTGCGTTCACGGTGAAGGTGACATTTAAACAGTAGCGATGGGTGGGTGGTGAACAGGATGACCCCCCCTTCCCCTTCCTCCACCCCCACCCTGGGGTCACTTACCATGCTGAGGAGGGGTGGCTGGGAGGCCAGGCCAGTGTTGTCCTTTCCCATCTCCGTCCCATTCAGCTGGTCAGAGGCTGTAACGGGCATGAGAGCAAGTGTTCATCACCTCTGTGGTCTGGTGAAGGCAAATCCCCCCCCCATCTCCCTCTACCTCCACCTCCCACCCTCACCCCTCCCCTGCTTCACGACACATGCGTAAACTCCACCGCAAACACACCTTGGGAGGAAGACACCACACACTGCATTTACGTAGCACCCTGCAGCTCCAGGCATCCCTTGGGTTCACACTCAAAGGCAGAGACATATATTCTCAATGCCCCGACCAACGAACACAAGCGTACCGTACCATCTACTTGTGTTGCCGCTCTCATGGAGTTATGAACTTAGACCCCAAGATCAATGTTGCCATCAGTTGTCCCCCTTCCTCTTACATTGGACATTGTCTCTGGAGCTGGTGCGCTACAATGCTGAGAACTATATTCTACACTCTGTATCTTCCCCTTTGCTCTACCTATTGTACTTGAGTTTGACAATTGTTTTTATGCACAGTATTACCAGGTCTGATTGGATAGCAGGCAAAGCTAAGCTTTTCACTGTACCTGGGTACAGGTGACAATAATAAACCTCAACCTAAATCTCCCATCTCAGTGTGTGTAGATCCTTTATTGTTTAACCTTTGTTTTATACGTAGGACAGCACAGTGGCGCAGTGGTAGAGTTGCTGCCTCACAGCGCCAGTGACCCAGGTTCCATCCTGACCTCAGCTGTGTGTGTGTGCGTGTGTGTGCGCACATTAGTAATAATCTTTCAAAACTCTTTAGATTCTGGAGTAGTTCCTGAGGATTGGCGGGTAGCAAACGTAACCCCACTTTTTAAGAAGGGAGGGAGAGAGAAAACGGGGAATTACAGACCAGTTAGTCTAACATCGGTAGTGGGGAAACTGCTAGAGTCAGTTATTAAAGATGGGATAGCAGCACATTTGGAAAGTGGTGAAATCATTGGACAAAGTCAGCATGGATTTACAAAAGGTAAATCATGTCTGACGAATCTTATAGAATTTTTCGAGGATGTAACTAGTAGCGTGGATAGGGGAGAACCGGTGGATGTGGTGTATCTGGACTTCCAGAAGGCTTTCGACAAGGTCCCACATAAGAGATTAGTTTACAAACTTAAAGCACACGGCATTGGGGGTTCAGTATTGATGTGGATAGAGAACTGGCTGGCAAACAGGAAGCAAAGAGTAGGAGTAAACGGGTCCTTTTCACAATGGCAGGCAGTGACTAGTGGGGTACCGCAAGGCTCAGTGCTGGGACCCCAGCTATTTACAATATATATTAATGATCTGGATGAGGGAATTGAAGGCAATATCTCCAAGTTTGCGGATGACACTAAGCTGGGGGGCAGTGTTAGCTGCGAGGAGGATGCTAGGAGACTGCAAGGTGACTTGGATAGGCTGGGTGAGTGGGCAAATGTTTGGCAGATGCAGTATAATGTGGATAAATGTGAGGTTATCCATTTTGGTGGCAAAAACAGGAAAGCAGACTATTATCTAAATGGTGGCCGACTAGGAAAAGGGGAGATGCAGCGAGACCTGGGTGTCATGGTACACCAGTCATTGAAAGTGGGCATGCAGGTGCAGCAGGCAGTGAAGAAAGCGAATGGTATGTTAGCTTTCATAGCAAAAGGATTTGAGTATAGGAGCAGGGAGGTTCTACTGCAGTTGTACAGGGTCTTGGTGAAACCACACCTGGAGTATTGCGTACAGTTTTGGTCTCCAAATCTGAGGAAGGACATTATTGCCATAGAGGGAGTGCAGAGAAGGTTCACCAGACTGATTCCTGGGATGTCAGGACTGTCTTATGAAGAAAGACTGGATAGACTTGGTTTATACTCTCTAGAATTTAGGAGATTGAGAGGGGATCTTATAGAAACTTACAAAATTCTTAAGGGGTTGGACAGGCTAGATGCAGGAAGATTGCTCCCGATGTTGGGGAAGTCCAGGACAAGGGGTCACAGCTTAAGGATAAGGGGGAAATCCTTTAAAACCGAGTTGAGAAGAACTTTTTTCACACAGAGAGTGGTGAATCTCTGGAACTCCCTGCTACAGAGGGTAGTCGAGGCCAGTTCATTGGCTATATTTAAGAGGGAGTTAGATGTGGCCCTGGTGGCTAAGGGGATCAGAGGGTATGGAGAGAAGGCAGGTACGGGATACTGAGTTGGATGATCAGCCATGATCATATTGAATGGCGGTGCAGGCTCGAAGGGCCGAATGGCCTACTCCTGCACCTAATTTCTATGTTTCTATGTTTCTATGTTCCTCCGGGTGCTCTGGTTACCTCCCACATCCCAAATACGTGTGGGTTTGTAGGTCAATCGGCCCTCTAAATTGCCCCTAGTGTGTAGGGAGTGGAGGCAAAAGTGAGATTAAGAGAACTGGTGTGAATGGCTGATGTATGGTTGGCGTGGGCTCGGTGGGCTGAAGGGCCTGCTTCCATGCTGCATCTCTAAACCTATCTTTAGAAACTCTTAAAACCACTTTCCTTTGCGCTGTACGCTCATTCCGTCCACCCCATCCTTATCAATGCCTGCACTCCTCAGGTAGATAGTCACCGAGGCATCCAGCACGGAAACAGGCCCTTCAGTCCATCTCGTCCATGCCAACCAAGATGCCCCATCACACTAGTCCCACCTGCCCACATCCCTCTAAACCTTTGCTATCCATGTACGTCCAAATGTCTTTTTAAATGTTGTGATAGTACCTGCCTCAACTACCTCCTCCGGCAACTCGTTCCATACATCTACCACCCCCTGACATTGACATCTTTCCAACCTTCAGGCTTTCAGCTTTCTTGACAATACTACGACCCTGGGGGAGAGAAGGGGGTGGGGAGAGGGGGGGGGGGAGAGGGGAGGGGGAGAGAGAGGGAGGGGGAGAGAGAGGGAGGGGGAGAGAGAGGGAGGGGGAGAGAGAGGGAGGGGGAGAGAGAGAGAGGGGGAGAGAGGGGGGGGAGAGGAGGGGGGGGGGCGGGGGGGGGGGGGGGGGAGAGAGAGGGGGGGAGAGAGAGAAAGGGGGAGAGAGAGAAAGGGAGAGAGATTGTGTGCGCTCTCCCTGTGACGTGTGGGTTTTCTGGTGCTCCAGTTTCCTCCCACATTCCAAAGGAGTTCGGGTTTGTAGGTTAATTGTCTTCAGTAAATTGTTCACAGTTTGCAGGATAGTACAGAGAACGGGGTGATTGCTGGTCAGCGTGGAGTTGGTGGGCCGAAGGGCCTGAGCCCGTGGTATCTCCAAAGTCAAGGAACTGCAGAGGCTAGTTTATAATAAAAGTGACAAAGTGCTGAAGTCAGGCCACATCTCTGGAGAACATTTTCCTCCCAATGTTGACACTTAGTTTAGTGTTTAGAGACACAGCACGGCCCACCGGGTCCGCGCCGACCAGCGATCAACCCCGTACACTAACACTGCCCTACACACTCGGGACAATTTACAGAAGCCAATTACCCCTCACAAACCCACACGTCTTTGGGACGTGGCAGGAAACCAGTGCACCAGGTCACAGGAAGATCGTTCAAACTCCACACAGACCCGCTGAGTTATTCCAGCTCTGTGGGCTTCATGTACAACTGGCGACGGCCCACAGAGCCAGCGCGTGAAACTCAACCTTGTGGGGGGGCCATCGGTCGACAGCAGAATGCTGATGAAGGCACTAGCCTTCCACACCCACAACCCCTTCCAACTGGGCCTGAGGCTACTACATGAAAGGGCTGGCACATGGACAGGGAGAGAGTGTGGCCTGCAACTGGAATAAAGGGGTCGGCCATTTAAAACCGAGATGAGAAAAAATAATTTCACCCAGAAAGTTGTGAATTTGTGGAATTCTCTGACACAGAAGGCAGTGGAGGCCAATTCATTGGATGAATTTAAAAGAGAGTTTGATAGAGCTCTTGGAATCAAGGGATATGAGGAGAAGGCAGGCACGGGTTACTGATTGTGGATGATCAGCCATCATCACATTGAATGGTGGTGCTGGCTCGAAAGGCCGAATGGCCTCCGCCTGCATCTATTGTCTCTGTTTCTCCACACCCAGCCCTGCCGACACATCCAGGATCCAAACATTCCAACACTGTTTGTTCAAAACAGCATGCAAACAGGCCCTTCGTCCCACCTGGTCCATACTGGCCAAGTTGCAATACTGGTCTAGTTCCATTTTTCTGTTGTCCAGCACGGAAACAGGCCCTTCGGCCCAACTTGCCCGTGCCGACCAAGATGCCCCATCTAAACTAGTCCCATCTGCCTGCATTTGCCCCATATCCCCCTAAACCCATCCTATCCACATATCTGTCAAATATCCTTTAAAAAGCCAAAACTGTCTCCACTTCCATAGCTTCCTCTGGCAGCTCGTTCCAGATACAGATTACCCTCTGAGTGAAAAAGTTGCCCCCGAGATCCCACTTAAATCTCTCCCCTCTAATCTTAATCCTGTGCCCTCTAGTTTAAGAATCCTCTGCCCTGGTGGCGAAGACTGTGAGTGTTCACTTTATCCGTGCACCTCATGATCTTGTACACCTCAATAAGGTCACTCCTCAGCCTCCAACGCTCCAGAGAACAAAGTCCCAGCCTATGCAACCTCTCCCTGTGCAAGTCCAGCATGTGTGGGACCCGTCCCACAGTGAGGGGTGTGTATGTGCGTGTGCGTACGTCTGTGTGGGTGTGTGCGCATGCTCGTCTGTGTAGTCTATGTGTCTGTGTGCGTGTGTGTGTGCGTGCATCTGTATGTGTGTGTGCGCGTGTATCTGTATGTGTGTGTGCATGCATCTGTGTGTGTGTGCGTGCGTGCATCTGTGTGTGTGCGTGTGCGTGCATCTGTGTGTGTGTGTGTGTGCATCTGTGTGTGTGTGTGTGCGTGCATCTGTGTGTGTGCGTGTGCGTGCATCTGTGTGTGTGTGTGTGTGCATCTGTGTGTGTGCATCTGTGTGTGTGTGTGTGCGTGCATCTGTGTGTGTGTGTGTGCGTGCATTTGTCTGTGTGTGTGTACATGCATCTGTGTGTGTGTACATGCATCTGTGTGTGTGTGTGTACATGCATCTGTGTGTGTGTGTGTGTGTGTGTGCACATCTGTGTGTGTGTGTGCGTGCATCTGTGTGCGTGTGCGTGCATCTGTGTGTGTGTGTGTGTGCGTGCATCTGTGTGTGTGTGTGTGTGTGTGCAACTGTGTGTGTGTGTGCGTGCATCTGTGTGTGCGTGTGCGTGCATCTGTGTGTGCGTGCATCTGTGTGTGCGTGTGCGTGCATCTGTGTGTGTGTGTGCGTGCATCTGTGTGTGTGTGTGCGTGCGTGCATCTGTGTGTGTGCGTGTGCGTGCATCTGTGTGTGTGTGTGTGCATCTGTGTGTGTGTGTGCGTGCATCTGTGTGTGCGTGTGCGTGCATCTGTGTGTGTGTGTGCGTGCATCTGTGTGTGTGTGTGCGTGCATCTGTGTGTGTGTGCGTGCGTGCATCTGTGTGTGTGCGTGTGCGTGCATCTGTGTGTGTGTGTGTGTGTGCATCTGTGTGTGTGTGTGTGCGTGCATCTGTGTGTGCGTGTATCTGTGTGTGCGTGTGCGTGCATCTGTGTGTGTGTGTGCATCTGTGTGTGTGTGTGTGTGCGTGCAACTGTGTGTGTGTGTGTGCGTGCATCTGTGTGTGCGTGTGCGTGCATCTGTGTGTGTGTGCGTGCATCTGTGTGTGTGTGTGTGTGTGCGTGCAACTGTGTGTGCGTGTGCGTGCATCTGTGTGTGTGTGTGCGTGCATCTGTATGTGTGTGTGTGCGTGCATCTGTGTGTGTGTGTGTGCGTGTATCTGTATGTGTGTGTGCATGCATCTGTGTGTGTGTGTGTGCGTGCGTGCGTGCGCGTGTGTGTGTGCGCGTGCATCTGTGTGTGTGTGTGCGTGTGCGCGCGTGTGTCTCTTGGTGTGAGAGGATGCCTTCAGGAACCGTGTGCAGCTCTTGGCCCTTCATCTTTTAGCTGGAAGGGTTTGGCATATCTGGCTGTTGAGACAGATCACCGCTGGGCTCTGTTGCGTGACGGCAACACACTGTGCTGGACAGGACATGGGCCTTGCCCCATGCTCGTATAGCAGCTCAGAACAACAAGCAACTTTCTCTCCGTTGGTCTAACAAAGAATGACCAGGAATCCCACACTGAGATTCCACTCGGGACCCAACCCAAACCTCCTCAACCCGACCAGACAAAGCCCAGGACGTCAACAGTCTAACGGGGGAACAGTCCCACACACTCAATGTATAACATTCCAGCAGCCCTGATCCCCATCCATCACACAGACCAGACTCCTTCCACACTTCACCCTGCCTTGGGAAAGCAGCCAACATAATCAAGGACTTGTTCCTGTCCCACCCCGGTCATTCCTTCTTCTCCCCGCTCCTGTCCGGCAGAAGGTACAGAAGCTTTAAAACGCGCACAACCAGACTCAGGAACAGCTTCTTCCCCTCTGTTATCAGGCTTCTGAATGGTCCTTCCATAAGCTAAGGCACTGTCTGATTCACCTCTACCCCATGTGGCCATTGGACTTTGTCTCTGGAGCTGGTGCGCTACAATGTTGAGAACTATATTCTACACTCTGTATCTTCCCCTTTGCTCTACCTGTTGTACTTGAGTGTAAACGGTTGTATTTATGGGATACACGGGGGGAGAAAGAAAGAAAGAAAGAAAGAAAGAAAGAAAGAAAGAAAGAAAGAAAGAAAGAAAGAAAGAAAGAAAGAGAGGGAGGGAGAGTACGCAAGTGGGGTGAGCGAGATCTGACAAGAGACCTCATCGACAGTTGATATTTGGGGAAGGAAACCTGAGCCACGTCATTTAATCAACCAAAACCTTCATCACCCTCCAAAAAACAGGAAGCGAGATCTTCATTTTCTGACATTTGGCCGTTGAACAATTGACAAATGATCAGCTGCCCAAAAGCATGACCTCCGCCCCACTTGTGTGTGGCTGGTGTGTGTGTGTGTGTGTGTGTGGCTTGTGTGTGTGTGTGTGTGTGTGTGTGGGGCTGGTGTGTGTGTGTGTGTGTGTGTGTGTGTGTGTGTGTGTGGCTGGTGTGCGTGTGTGTGTGTGTGTGTGTGGCTGGTGTGTGTGTGTGTGTGTGTTTGTGGTTTTGGTGTGTGTGTGTGTTGTGTTTGTGTTGTGGGGTCTTTTGTGTGTGTGTGTGTTTTGTTTGTGTTTGTGTTTTGGCTTGTGTGTGTTTGTGTGTTTGTTTGGCTTTTGTGTTTTGGTTGGTGGGCTTGCGTGTTTGTTTGTGTTTGTGTTGTGTTTTTTTTGGTTGCGTGCGCTCAGGTTCTTTTTTGTGTTTTGTGTTTTTTTGTGTTTTTGTTTTTGTTTGTTTGTTGGTTTGTTTGTTTGTTTTTTGTGTGTGTCTGTTGCGTGTGTGTGGGGCTGGTGCGTGTGTGTGGGGCTGGTGCGTGTGTGTGGGGCAGGAGCGTGTGTGTGTGGGGCTGGTGCGTGTGTGTGTGTGGGGCTGGTGCGTGTGTGGGGCAGGAGCGTGTGTGTGTGGGGCTGGTGCGTGTGTGTGTGTGGGGCTGGTGCGTGTGTGGGGCAGGAGCGTGTGTGTGTGGGGCTGGTGCGTGTGTGTGGGGCTGGTGCGTGTGTGGGGCTGGTGCGTGTGTGTGTGTGGGGCTGGTGCGTGTGTGTGGGGCTGGTGCGTGTGTGTGTGTGTGTGTGGGGCAGGAGCGTGTGTGTGTGGGGCTGGTGCGTGTGTGTGGGGCTGGTGCATGTGTGGGGCTGGTGCGTGTGTGTGTGTGGGGCTGGTGCGTGTGTGTGTGTGTGGGGCAGGAGCGTGTGTGTGTGGGGCTGGTGCGTGTGTGGGGCGTGTGCGTGTGTGTGGGGCTGGTGTGCAATTTATATTTTCTCCACATTGCTGTGTGTGACAGTATTCTCGAGTGGAGTCTTGGTGGTGTTTATCAGCTCAGAAAACCAGGTGATCCACAGCTGGTGGCCAGCATCATCTAGCTGTTTGTAGCGACTGAACTCTGCACATCTTGCTCCAAAACACCTCCCGAGTTACAAGATTATTAGACACAGGAGCTAATTTAGGCCATTTGGCCCTTCGAGTCTGCCCCACCATTCAATCCTAGTTGATCTATCTTTCCCTCTCAACCCCATTCTCCTGCCTTCCCCTATAACCCCTGCCACCCTGACGAGTCAAGAATCTGTCAATCTCTGCTTTAAAAGTGGCGCAGCATTAGAGTTGCTGTCTTACAGCGCCAGAGATCCGGGTTCAATCCTGACTATGGGTGCTGTCTGTATGGAGTTTGTATGTTTTCTGTGACCACGTGGGTTTTGTTCAGGTGCTCCAGTTTCCTCCCACACCAAAGACGTGCTGGTTTCTAGGTTAATTGGTTTCTGTATATTGTCCCTAGTGTGTAGGACAGCGGTAGTGTACGGGGCAATCACTGGTGGGTGCGGTCACAGTGGGCCGAAGCGCCTGTTTCCGCGTTGCATCTCTAAACTAAAAACTGAACATAGCCATCAGTGGCAATGAATTCCACAGATTCCTCACCCTCGGGCTAAAGAAATTCCTCCTCATCTCCATTCTAAAGGTACGTCCTTTTATTCTGTGGCTGCGCCCTCTGGTCCTAGACTTTTCCCACTAGAGGAAACATCCTCTCCACATCCACTCGATCCAAGCCTTTCATAAAGAGTGGGTAACGGGGACAGGACTCGCCAGGTTCTTCATGTTTCTGAATCACACACAGTACTTACAGAACATGCCGATCTCTCACCCCACCCACTGCCCCCCCACCCCCCCCACACTCCAACAGCTGGCTGCCTCAGCGACACATCTGCAAGCCAGCGGGCAGGTCAGAGCCTGACACATGGGAGCACAGAGAAATACACGCCTCGCACACGTGGCGAACTGGACATGTGCAGACTGCGCATTTTGCATGCTCACTTCTCTCTTGCACACATACACACACACACACAGCATGCATTTGTTTGATCTCTTCCCCCCCCTCTCACACACAGGCTGATCATTCCCCTCTCCCCCCCCCCCCCTCACAGACTGATCTCTCTCCCTTCCTCTTTCTCTGACACTTTAATCTCTCTACTTCCTCCGTACTCCCGGACACAGTTTGATCTCCCTCTCTGTTAGATCTCTCTTTTCCCCAGTTTGATCTCCCTCTCCCCCTTTCAGTTTGTTCTCTCCCCCCTCTTCCTCTCCTCCCCCCACTCTTCCTCTCCTCCCCCCCCTCTTCCTCTCCTCCCCCCCACTCTTCCTCTCCTCCCCCCACCTCCCTCTCTCTCTCGCACATGGATCCCTATCCCTCCCCCACACACACCCCTGTCCATTCCCCTCTCACTTACACGACGCCTCAGTGACTGCAACTTGTCCACTCGCGGGTGGGCGAGGATGTGGGTTCAATCCGTGCACTACAACCTGGCTCGTTAGGTGACCTGAACCTTGGCCGAGAGCCGTGGCCCTCTGCCGGTGTTAGACACCAACAACCACCGTGTCAGAGGAGGTGCACGAGTCTTCATTGGAGTCTTACAGCACGAACCCAGGCTCCAGACCAGAGAGTGTCAGCAAGCTCACACTCACTAACCCCACACGAATCCCATTTAATTTTCCCCAAATTCCTATCAACTACTCCAAATTACACAGAGCGGGCTCCCCACCATCGACTCCATCTACACCTGACAGGAGAGGGGAGAGGAGGGAATGACCAGGGTATGAGTGGTCCTTGATTTTCCGAGGCAGCGTGAAGTGTAGTTTAGTTTAGTTACAGCATGGAAACAGGCCCTTCGGCCCACCGAGTTCCTGCCGACCATCGATCACCTGTTCACAGTAGGGCTGCGATAGAGGTGCTGCCTCACAGGGGGGGGAGGTTTTCTCCGGGTGCTCCGGTTTCCTCCCACACTCCAACATTTATAGGTTAATTAGCTTTGGTTCGATTGCCCCGATAGTGTAGGATAGAACTACTGTGAACGGATTATCGTTGGTCGGCACAGACTGGGTGGGCCGAAGGGCCATTTTGATGGATCCTCAATGGCTAGTACGGAGACAGTGGGCTGAAGGTCTGCTTCTGTGCTGAATGTCACCGTCATACTCTCCCCCCCCCCCCCCCACCCCACCCCCCGACCCATCTCTCTTCATGCCTCACTGACCCTCCTGCCACAGACACGGTTCCTCCCTCTCCACACATCCCAGCCCCACTCTGACGCATGTTAGTTCCTGCACACCCTCTCTGTTGCGAGAAGAGGCCTCACAACAATGAACTGGGAGAATTAGCAATTGCCTTGCCACATCACACATTCCTTCAAGGAGTTCCACTCTCCCCTCCAGGGATCTGAAGATAAAGTTGATTGGGGGAGGACCCACACCTGGTGATGATAATCCCACTTGGCCTCACACCCCCACCCGCCCAGCGCACCCACCCCCACCTCAGCCGTTCAGCCTTGGGGGGAATCACACATGCTGATTACTTTAGACTTTAGAGATACAGCACAGAGACAGCCTTCAGCCCACCGAGTCCACGCCGACCAGCAGTCACCCCGTACACTAGCATTATCCTACACACTAGGGGCAATTTACAATTTTATCGAAGCCAATTCACCTACAAATCCACATGTCTTTGGAGTATGGGAGGAAACAGAGGCACCCGGAGAAAACCCACACAAACGTGCAAACTCTGTACAGACAGCACCCGAGGCCAGGATCGAACCCAAGTCTCTGGCGCTGAGGCAGTAACTCTGCTGTTGTGCCACTGTGCTGCCCCAAATCTCTGCTGTCACAGCCTGGGTTGGAAACAGCTTTGCCCAAGACCCTAGGAAATCAGAGAGTTGTGGATGTAGCCCAGTCCATCACACGGACCAGACTCCCCACCATCGACTCCATCTACACCACGCTGCCTCGGGAAAGAAGCCAACATAATCAAAGACTTGTCCTACCCCGATCATTCCTTCTTCTCCCCGCTCCCGTCCGGCAGAAGGTACAGAAGCGTGAAAGCGCGCACCACCAGACTCAGGAACAGCTTCTTCCCCACTGTTATCAGCCTTCTGAATGGTCCTTGCATAAGCTAGGGTGTAGTCCCGATCTTCCAACCCACCTCAATATGACCCTGAACTTTCTCTGTAACACATGTTGGGGACGCTGGTATGTTTCTCTTTGCACTACTTGTTGTAAGTGTGTACGGTTTGACTGTATTCATGCACAGTATAAAATGACTGACTGGATGGCACGCAAGCATTCTACACCTATAGGATCTTTGTTCTACACTGTATCTCCAGACGGCAACAATAATAAACCAACAGCAATACCCCCACCCAAAGAAAATGACCGCCTTTTAAAGATATAACTCTTCCTGAAAACGAGACAGTTGCTATATAAATGCAGGTCCGTTATTATGTTGAATGCTTATAATAAAAACTACCAACATGTTCATTGATCAAGCTGATGAGGGCATGTTGCGTGTCAGTCTGGGTGGGGGGGCAACTGCCTGTCAGTCTGGGAGGAGGGTAGTTGTCAGTCAGTTTGGTGGGGGGGGGGGGCTAGTACAGTCAATAGAGAGTGGGGGGGGGGAGGCAAGAGAGTGGGGGGGGTGTAGAGAGTGGGGGGGGTGTAGAGAGTGGGGGGGGGGATAGAGAGTGGGGGGGGG